>NW_023270268.1:29018030-29087051 GCF_011800145.1 Mirounga leonina
ACGTGCCTCCTCACCTACCCCTGGCGGGGTCTGCAGGCCTAGCAGCGTGGGGCGGCGGCGGCGGCGGGGGCTGGGAGCGTTGGCCGCCGGGGTCCCAGCCATGGCCGAGTCCGTGGAGCGGCTGCAGCAGCGGGTGGAGCAGCTGGAGCGGGAACTGGCACAGGAGAGAAGTCGGCGAGCTGTGGGGGGCGGCGACGGAGGAGGCGGCCGGGTCCGCATCGAGAAGATGAGCCCGGAGGTGGTGGACTCCAACCCCTACAGGTGACCTGCGTTGCGGGTCGGGGGCGGGCAAGGGGGTGAGATCAAGGTCTGCGAGTGGTCAGGAGTGAGGCGCTCCCTTCCTGTCAAGCTCAACACGGCCTCCCCGCCTTCCTCTTCTTGTGCTGGGGTCCCGCTCCCAGACGCGCAAGGCCAAGTCTTAGTAGTGGTGGAAAGGTGGTCTTCCTCTTAAAAAAATACACACCCACACCCACCAAAACCCGAATGAATCAGCCATATGGTGCCGCTCCCCGGCCTGCTGAGGATACGCGTCCGGTTTCCCTCATGCCCCGTCCACGTCTCCCTCGTTCTGCACAAAGCTGATAGTAATAACTTTCAGAAGATGACAGTAAATGTAAAACCCCCTAAGCATCAAACTTCGAGTTTCATAAAGGCTTCTCAGTACTTCAGAACTGGGGACTTGGGGAGAGCAGGATTAGCTTGCTTTAAAGCTGTTCGACTGGACCAGTCCTGCTCGCTCCTGTCCTTTCAGCTGGCTGAATATAGTGCAGTGGTTCTAAGAGTAAGGACTCTAGAGCCCGACCGATTGGATTCAGATCCTAGCTCTTAGTAGCTGAGCAACCATGGGAAATACTTGTGTATCGCAGGGACCAATGGTACCAGTGAAATCTTCAGATAATACCTAAAACTGAAAATCCAGAGGTAACAACGTTGGCGAGCTATTTAGAGATTTGTTAGTAACAGTTGAAAATGAGGAGAGGAAAAGGACGGTCGGGGCCAGAAGACTGCAGAATTTCCTAGCAAGCCTGGTAGAACTATTTGACTCTTTAAAGTGTAAACGAATGGGAATTTTATGTATATGTGTATAGGCTTAAATGTATATATTAAAAACTTTACAGTAACTAGGTAAAGTAGCTCTCTTAAGAGTCCTTGGCGTGCAGTAGGTCCTTACTAAAAGTAGATACCATCCATTATGGGTGGAGACAACTATGTTAAACATTAAATCCGGGTGTTAAATATGAAATATTTACATATGCTAAGAAAGCACAGAAATATGTTGAAATTTCACTTTGACCTATCTCATCTGTACACTTAACATTTAAGTCAGTGGTTTTCAGTTGTGGCTGTCCATTAGAATATCTGAGGAGCATTTAAAAAAAAAAAAATCTTGTTGCGCAGGCTACACCTGGAAGGGTATTCAGTGTTTTTAAAACTGCCCAGGTGACTTAATTTCATCTGGTAAAAGCCAACTGAAAGATTTCTTTTAAAGCATTAATAGTGATTGAGTTCGTGTTTTTCTGTGATGATGTGTTTACCTGTATCATAATTAAAAGATTGTAAGCTTTAAAACATTTTTTCTTTGTTTTAAGCCGCCTGATGGCATTGAAACGAATGGGAATTGTAAGCGACTATGAGGTATGGTAAACCTTTCCAAGTTTTTGAAGATGGTTTCAGTAAATGAAAATAATTTCTGATGACATTTTTGATGAAAAAGTTAACCAACAAATATATAATTTTGCGTTTCACAGAAAATTCGAACCTTTGCTGTAGCAATAGTAGGTGTCGGTGGAGTTGGTAGTGTGACTGCCGAAATGCTGACAAGATGTGGCATTGGTAAGGTAAAAACATTTCTCTTTGCCTGTCATAATGGGAAACTACTCACTTCTGGAGTAAATCAGGTATAAATTAGGAATTTTTCTCTTATTAATGGTTTATTGATTTGTGGTGTCTTTATTCATATTGTTCTTTCTACCCACAGGAGTTAAGACACAACCCCACCCAAATGGAAGCTGATATTAATGCTGATAAAACAAGGAATATCTAAATTTTGTTCAGGAATTTTGTGTTTGGGATAATATATGTTACAATTTGGGCTTAAATGTTTTAGATATAGAAGCTTAGGAGAGAAGGCTGTTAAATTGATAGTGTGTGAAACACAGGCATCTAACAAATATTTTTTAAACATGCTTTATACAAATGGACTAGAAAGCATGTACCTTTTTTTTTTTCAAAAAATAGTTGCCCTTTATTAACTTATTTAGAAATATTTTAAAAAATTTATTGTAGTTGACATATAGTATTAGTTTTGGGTTTGCAACACAGTGAGTGATTCAACAGTTCTATACATTACTCAGTGCTCATAAGTACAGTCACCACTTGTCACCATACAACATTATTGCAATATTGTTTACTATATTCCTTATGTTGTGCTCAGCCTTATAAAAAAATAAAATCTTGCCGTTTACGACAACATGGATGGTCCAGAGGGTATTATGCTAAGTGAAATAAGAGAAAGACAAATACTACATGATTTCAGTTATATGTGGGATCTAAAAAACAAAACAAATGAACAAACGAAAGATAGACTGTTAAGTACAGAAAACAAACTGGTGGTTGCCAGAGGAGAGGTGGGTGGGAAAATGGGTGAGATAGGTGAAGAGGATTAAGAGATACAAACTTCTAGTTAGAAAATACCCTTCTTACTCTTAAAATTGAAATGGAGAATGCTCTAAGATTTTTTTTTTAATCTGTACTTTTTTTTTTTCACTTTTTTTCTAAAATTGATTTAGGTTGTGGGTAGAAAGGAGAGAGAACTTTATACCAGTCTCAGATTTGTAAAGCTAAAGTCTGTGATGTTAGATTCCTAGTGGTGGAATACCAAAGCTTTCCACAATTGATTTCCCCCTCTTTTATTTGTCATTTGACAAAGCAAGCATTTTTCCCCACAAAGTTTATCAGCTCTTTTTAATATGTTGGTCTGTCCCATGCCCCCGAATTCTTTTTTTTTTTAAGATTTTATTTATTTGAGAGAGAGAGTGCATGCCCGTGCACAAGCAAGCTAGGGGGTGGGTGGGCGGGGAGGCAGACAAGCAGACTCTGCACTGAGCACCAAGCCCAGTGTGGGGCTTGATCTCAGGAACCTGAGATCATGACCTGAGCTGAAATCAAGAGTCGGACACTTAATCGACTGAGCCACCTAGGTGCCCCCATCCCCCAAATTCTTAAAAGAAAGTGGTTTCAAAGTTGGCACTCATTTATCAGTATAGAAAAGGCAACACAAAAATACTAAAAATGTTTATTAACATGTTAAAGTCTTTCAGGAAGTTTACAAAAGCCAGCCAACAATTGCTTATAGTTGACATAAGAACCATGGCTGATTGACCTAGGATAGTAGAGATCATGGAGATTATGGGTCTCCATGGTTTGAGTGTGCTTGAGAATCACTTGGAAGGCTTCTTGAGACATAGATGGCCAGGCCCTATCCCGGTGGTTTTGATTCTTTAGGTTTCGAGTGGACCTAAGGATTTGAATTTGTCTTAAATCCCCAGGTGATTCTGATGTTCTGGGGGGATTTTTTTAAGAACTGCTGGATCCTTGCTACTCAGTCAGATGCCCTAAGTAGTAGCATCAGCATTACCTGGGAGCTTGTTAGAAATGAATACTCCCAGGCCCCACCCCCCAGGCATGCTGAATTAAGAATCTGTTTAACAAAACTCCAGATGATTCATATGCATATTAAAGTTGGGGCAGTGCCCCTGTATTTCTGACAAGCTCCTGGTGATACTGATGCTGCTAGCCCAGGCCTCAGTTTGAGTAGCAGGGCTCTGGAACGGTGGTTATCAAATATTGCTGTAATTAGAATCACCTGGGAAGTTAAAAAATTTTTGATATCCAGAGTGGAATAGAATCAATCTTTGGGGATGGGACCCAGACATCAGTATTTTTTAAAACTCTCGTAGTGATTCCAGTGTGCATTCAAGTTTGTAAGTTAAGGATCTGCATAGGTTTAAGTTTCAAAACTTTTCATTATGTAAAACAGATAAAGAAGAAGCTAATTCATGGTTAAATAGGGAAGTGGAGCATTGGAGACTCAGCCTACTTTTTACCCCTTTTGCGGTGTCCTGGATCACCAGATCTAGATTCGCTGCATTATTTTACAGATGAAGATACAGGCCTAAAAAGAGAGTGACTTATCCATGATCAGAGCTAATTAGTGACAGAGCTACAACTCATATCTCCTAACCCCAAATTTGAGATGTCCTTAACTTATAAACCAGCTATGAGGCTGAAGACTCATATTTAATACTTGGCCTGACCTAATAAATACTGTCTAATGAGCCGAAATAAGCTATATTTTGTTTTGACTCAGAAAATTATCATAGAGGGCAGACAGGGGTGATGTATTTTCTAGCAAGATATAAAGGGTTACCTAGGTGTTGTTCTGTAGTTTGGGTTAATTTTGTTGTTGTTAATAAGATCCCCCCCTTTTTTTTTTTTATAATTTTAGCTGTGCACAGGATGGTGCACCACAAGCCACAGCCCCCCTCAACCACTGCTGTAGCCTTTGCCTCTGTGCTCACCCTGCCCTGGCCTTTCCCCCCATTTTTGTTTTTTTTTTTTAAATCTGGGATGCTGAGAATTGTGTTACAAAGTTACAGAATTTTAGATGAAGGAAGGGACCTTGGAAATATTTCAGTGCAACCTGATAATTTCTTACTGATAAGAAATGGGATCTTTAAAAAGGTGTATGTATGAGTGTGTGAGTGTGAGAAATGCTGTTATGCCTAAATACATAGAAGGAAACAACAATTAACTTACTGGTTAGTAATTCTGTTTGGGGTGAGCACATTTTAGCCACGAGTTAAGAATGGTGTCATAGTCACAAAAGGAGTCATGTTATACTATAATTTTAATTTATGACATTTGTTATTTTAAAATTTCATCTATCTAATGTGTTCTTGGCCTTTAGTAAAGGATTAGAATGAAATGGAATAAACATTGATTTCTCAGTGAATCATTTAGAGAGGCAGTAAGTGTTATGGTTCAGGTGCAGATGCTGGGTTGAGAATGCCTGAATTTGAATCCCATTTTCATATATATTAGCTGAGTGACTTTGGGGTATGTGCCGTAGTTGTCTCATTTATACCTATATGAGCATTAAATGAGTTAATATATGGTACCTAGTATTTTAGAATTAGCTAATATTATTACTGTCAAACTGTTAAACCCATCAAATGTGAAGTCCACTGATTTTTCTTTGTTATTTTTAGTTTATATTTTAGTATGTTTTTCATTAAAATACCACTGTTTTCATTTTAGTTGCTACTCTTTGACTATGACAAGGTGGAACTGGCCAATATGAATAGACTTTTCTTCCAGCCTCATCAAGCAGGATTAAGTAAAGTTCAAGCAGCTGAATATACTTTAAGGTAAATGGAATAACAATTAAAGACTATATTTAGTGAAACTTAGTTTGTGCATTTTGTATAAGTTAATGCATAAATTTGGGGCACCTGGGTGGCTCAGTTGGTTAAGCGACTGCCTTTGGCTCAGGTCATGATCCTGGAGTTCCAGGATCGAGTCTCGCATGGTGCTCCCTGCTCAGCAGGGAGTCTGTTTCTCCTTCTGACCCTCTCCCCTCTCGTGCTCTCTCTCTCTCTCAAATAAATAAATAAAATCTTAAAAAAAAGTTAATGTATAAATTTTTCTCCATAAAAATGCAGGTTTTATACAAATTGTCTTACCTCTTGGAACAGGGTTGGCAACCCTTTTCTGCATAGGGCTAGATAGTAAATATTTTAGGCTTTGAGGGCCAACTATGAAACTGCCCAGCTATGTAGTGGTAGTGCGAGAACAGCTGTAGGCAATAGAAAAATGAATGAGCATGGCAGTGCTCCAATAAAACTTTGTTTATGGACTCTGATGCTTAAATTCCATGTAAGTTTAGCATGTTATGAAATACTGTTCTTTTCTTTTCTGCCACCATTTAAAAAAAGGAAAAACCGTTCTTAGCTTGCAGACTTCATAAAAACAGGTGGTAGGTGGGGCACCTGGGTGGCTCAGTCGTTAAGCGTCTGCCTTCGGCTCGGGTCATGATCCCAGGGTCCTGGGATCGAGCCCTGCATCAGGCTCCCTGCTCAGCGGGGGGCCTGCTTCTCCCTCTCCCACTCCCCCTGCTTGTGTTCCCTCTCTCGCTGTGTCTCTCTCTGTCAAATAAATAAATAAAAAATCTTAAAAAAAAAAACTTAAAAAAAAAAAAACAGGTGGTAGGTCAGATTTGGCCCAAGGGCCATACTTTGCCAACCCTTACTAAGAAGTTTCTTTGTGGCCTCGGGGCGCCTGGGTGGCTCAGTTGGTTAAACGACTGCCTTTAGCTCAGGTCATGATCCTGGAGTCCCGGGATCGAGTCCCACATCGGGCTCCCTGCTCAGCGGGGGGTCTGCTTCTCCCTCTGACCCGCTTCCCTCTCGTGCTGTCTCTCATTCTCTCTCTCAAATAAATAAATAAAATCTTTAAAAAAAAAAAAAAAAGAAGTTTCTTTGTGGCCTCAAACATACTTGCACTGAATTAAATAAGGAACAAAGAAGCTCTTTTGTCAGGCTAGGCTGTAGCTCACAGAGGTGATAAAGGCTTAATTCTGAGAACATACATGGTAGGAACATTTGTGTAATCCTGCAGTCAACAGGCTTTGAATGTAGTCCTTGAAGTGGGTCAAAGGAAGTAGAAGAGGGCTTCGGATTTTCTTTGAATAGCTTGAATTCCATTTTTCTAACCTTTATTGAATGATCTTTCTCAGCTTTTTCCTGCTTTCACTTAGTATTCCTACCAGTAGTTTAATAATCATTCCCTTTTTCCCTCTTAGGAACATTAATCCTGATGTTCTTTTTGAAGTACACAACTACAATATAACCACAGTAGAAAACTTTCAACATTTCATGGATAGAATAAGGTAAAATTTTATTTATGAATATTTTGCACGGTGTCCAGCTCAGTTAAACAAGTATTATTAATAATAAAATCTACTGATTTTTAACTCAGTGAGTTGGTAGATTCGATATGTTTTTAAAATAGTTAATTTTTGTGTGATCTCTATGTGTTAGGAGCTCAGTAAAAAGTAAATATTGTCCAAAAAACAGTAGTAACAACAATAAAAAAACCAAAAAACCTAAAACCCTGTAATTATAATGATAGAACAAGGGATCCTCAATTATAAGTTCTGTGTTCTAAATTATATTTCTATGTAAAAGTGGTTTTCTGCAGACTTTTGTAACACCACTGAGATTTTGAATATATTCAATTTTTATTAGATTTACATTTGGAGTGAAACATGGATAAAAGTCTGAAAGCTGATAGGGAAATGGTAACTTTTGTGAATAGACTTTATACTTCTTGTGCCTTCTAGGCAAAGTAATGTATCATTGATGTTCATATTAGCTACTTAATACATACTAGATCTTTAATATTAAATATTATGTCATAATTGTACTCATTTACTGAAAGAATAAATGTGTGCCTGAACAACTACAGTCTAATTAGAGTGTATTTTGTGCCCTGATTTTTTTTTTCCAAATAAATTTATTTTCTTTACCTAGTAATGGTGGATTAGAAGAGGGAAAACCTGTTGACCTAGTTCTTAGCTGTGTGGACAATTTTGAAGCTCGGATGACAATAAATACAGTAAGTATTCCTATTGTATAAGATGTTACACTCATGGATTTATCTATTTTCTTGTATAGTTCTGCATTTAAGAATAGTTCTGCATTTAAGACCTCATGTGTTTTGTTAATTTTTAATTATTTCTTACCCTACTTTTGAAATTTATTCTAATAGCTGTGGGATCTGTCTAGCCTTGCTGGTATGGCTTATGTTTCAGTATCCTATTCTCTCTTATGCCAGTAGAGGAAACTATAAAATAGTAGATACTTCTGTTGTACAATTTTTAAAATAAATGACTACCTTAAAATGTCTTAACTCTATGTCAGCATTGGTTTTAACTTTTATTACTTTAAGTAAAGATATAAATATAAAATGCCTACAAACCTGGTTTCTCAGAAATAAAAATCTTTGAATTGCTATGTTTTCAATTTTTCAGAAGATATTTTGCAGTTTTTTGTTGCTGAAATTATTTTAGAAAAATGAATTTTTACTTTAATAGGAAATCCAATAAGCCTCATGATTCAATTTAATTAAATAGATATTTATTGACTGCTTACTTAAATGCTGTCAGTTTACCTTTTAAAAAAAAAGATTTTATTTATTTATTTGACAGAGAGACACAGCGAGAGAGGGAACACAAGCAGGGGGAGTGGGAGAGGGAGAAGCAGGCTTCCCACGGAGCAGGGAACCTGATGTGGGGCTCGATCCCAGGACCCTGGGATCATGACCTGAGCCAAAGGCAGACGCTTAATGACTGAGCACCCAGGCACCCCTGTCAATTTACTTTTTAAATAGAGTGGCATTTGCCAAGGAATTCCACTATTCATAACTTTCCTCTTTTGAAAAATTTAAAAAACCCTTGGTAATCCATTTAGTTAAACTCCAATTTTTAATGAAAAGAACTTACACTAAATTACTTCTTTTTATGTTCTTTCTTATGTTTTCACCTGTTTTTTACCAAGGCTTGTAATGAACTTGGGCAAACGTGGATGGAGTCTGGGGTCAGTGAAAATGCAGTTTCAGGGCATATACAGCTCATAATTCCTGGAGAATCTGCTTGTTTTGCGGTATGTGTGATTCATTTTGGCTTATTTTTTCACTATTAAGTACTAGAGTTCCTAGGGGTATTGAAAATGTATTCAAAGAAAAAACAAACTTTGAGATGGAATACTATTTTGAGTATGTTATACTCTTTTCCTTTTGTTTTGAATATATTTTCTTTCATTCTTTTTCATATAGTGTGCTCCACCACTTGTAGTTGCTGCAAATATTGATGAAAAGACTCTGAAACGAGAAGGTGTTTGTGCAGCCAGTCTTCCTACCACTATGGGAGTGGTTGCTGGGATCTTAGTACAAAATGTGTTAAAGTGAGTGAGGGCTAATTTTTCTGAGTAGTCTTGGTTGTTTTTGATAAAAATGTATTTCATAAAGCATTTCAAATACTGGAATTACCAGCTAAGTATTCAGTTTTTTAAAAATCTAGTTTTAAATATAAATAAGTTTTTCAAATATGTATAATATATATGTACTTTTAATTTACATACTTCTTAGTATATCTAATTTAAATATAAGCATACATATTAATACACATATGTTACTCTGTATTTGGAATAGCTCATGTTAAATGGTACAGTGGTACTGGTGTATTTATATATGAAGTATTAACCAAATGATTTAAATCTCTGCAGTTTTGACCAAAGGGCATTAAATACACTTCTTTAATTCTTACTAAAAATATGAATGCGATTAAACATTAATGAGGATAATTATCTCTGCTATCCAAAAACAGATATGCAGCAACCACACCATCTAAACTATAGCAACAAAGATTTCTTTGCAGCTAAAATTAATGTCAAAGGGTTTTTGAACCAACTCACACTTTATTAAAACCAGAACCCCTTTAGGTGTTCTCTATCTCAGGCCATTTTTTTTTTCTCATTTTACAACTTTAGTAAGCTTTGTTATGTTTCCTAACCGTCCAATGTAATAAGAACAAGTTGCAGCATGATATAGAGAGGCACCCTGATATCAGAACCATCAGCTACCAGCAAAAAAACTGTAAAAAGCATACATGAGAACTCTCAAGGCAACTGTCTAGGGCTAGTTCATATAAGAAAACTTCACAACCATACAAACCGTACAAACTTTAGCAGGCCCTATCTAAACAAAACGTTTTATAGTATGCTACAAAAAGGATGAGGGGCGGAAATCATGGTTATAAACTGTTCTCTTAAGGATGTGTCCTATTTAGCCAGCCCCTTATTGATGGACATTAAAACTACTTAGATTTTTTTTTTTGCTTTTTTTAACAATGCTGCAGACAACATCTTGCATGATTCTTATGAATTTTTAGAAGTGGAATTTCTGACTTTATGCAATATTTAACAGACAGTACTAAATTTCTACTCCAAAAATATACATTTCTATCACAGTGTAGGAGTACCTGGTTCACCCACACTGGTTGATAACACTGAGTATCATCAGACTTTTTAATCTTTGTTAATATCATGGGTGAAAAAAATGGGTATCTCATTTTAATTTTCAGTTGTTTATGGAAAGGGGTGAGCACTTATATTTTTCTGTGAATTGTCTGCTTCATATCATTTGGTCAGTTTTTTGTCTTGTTATATATTAACATTCATTGCAAATATTTTTCCTTTTGTTTGTATTTTATATGTGATTTTTTTCCTCTTATAAGCTTTTTTTTTTTTTTAAAGATTTTATTTATTTATTTGAGACAGAGAGAATGAGAGAGACAGAGAACACATGAGAGGGGGGAGAGTCAGAGGGAGAAGCAGGCTCCCTGCCGAGCAGGGAGCCCGATGCGGGACTTGATCCCGGGACTCCAGGATCATGACCTGAGCTGAAGGCAGTCGCTTAACCAACTGAGCCACCCAGGCGCCCCTCTTATAAGCTTCTAAAAGGAGTTAGATTTGACTGGTAGGGAGCACAAGGGAGCTTTATGGCCCATGGAAATGTTCTGTTTTTGATCTGGTAGTGATTACATGGGTGAAGACTTTTGGAAAATTTCACTGAGCTATGTATTTAAGATTGTAAACTTTAAAGTAAGTTGTGTATAAAAACTTTTAAAGTAGTTAGATTTAGTACCATATCTCAGGGATTCTTCACATTTTAATTTGACATCAGTACTTAAGGTGCTGTTTTGTTACAAAAATCATTATGTACTTCAATACCATTTTTTAAAAATTCAATTATTTCTAATACTTTTATGGCTTATTTATTTAAGTGTACTTTGATTTGTTTTTCTAGGTTTCTGTTAAATTTTGGTACTGTTAGTTTTTACCTTGGATATAATGCAATGCAGGATTTTTTTCCTACTATGTCCATGAAGCCAAATCCTCAGTGTGATGACAGAAATTGCAGGAAGCAGCAGGAAGAATATAAGGTATACATCAATCCATCAGAATGTATGAGAGATCATATTATTTGGACAATAATTTAAAACAGTTATTTAGATTTGGAATACAAGATAAATGGATTCTGGATTTTTGAAAGTTTTTTTTATGGTATCTCTAAGGTGGAAATGTTAGTAGAAAATTCACCATGCTTCAAAAGTAAAAAAATCTCTCTGAAGTCCTTTCTTGCTTTTGGTAAAGTAAAAAGCCTGCCTGAATTCTTGCTCAATGCTTCAGAGGCCTGAGAGTAAGAACACTTTGATACTGTTTGATTTCTACAGAAAAAGGTAGCCGCACTGCCCAAACAGGAGGCTGCTCAAGAAGAGGAAGAGATAATACATGAAGACAATGAATGGGGTAGGAATTCTTTCATAAATTGAAATGGCAGTGTCAGATCTCTTACGGAAGGGAATATAATTATAATTATACAAATTCTGAGTAATTATTGCTTATAAGTTCCTTGAAAACTGTTGTAAGATCAAATTTAACTCTACAGGTATTGAGTTGGTATCCGAGGTTTCAGAAGAGGAACTGAAAAATTCCTCAGGTCCGGTTCCTGACTTACCCGAAGGAATTACAGTGGCATACACAATTCCTAAAAAGGTACGTCCAAAATCTGATTTATCGTAAGTGAATGTTATATAAGAGAAAGTTTATTTATCTTCTTTCATCTTCATCCTATTTTATAATGCCAATGCAGTATTTACTGTTTTAGATATTTTACATTATATATAATGGCATTAAGACGGGTAAGAGAAGGTGTTCAGTGTTAATGTGGAAATAGACATAGTGCCTTTTAAACTCTTTGAAACACAGACCTAAAATAGTGTTATTGACTCATGAATGGATCAGGTAAAGTAGATTTTGATTAAATGAAAATAACATTTTTGTATATTGAGCATTTTAGCCGTTAATACCATTTAAAAATACCACTGCAGTAGAGATCTCAAGAATATTGAAATTACTGTCTTGTAAATCAAAAGATTGGTGGGGAAAGTAAAGGATTTTGTCTGTCCTAAAAATTAGAAGGCGTATTTCTTAAAGTTTACTTTGTAAACTAGTTGAACATGGTTAAAACTTAGTGATTATATATTCCTAAGCATCACAAATTTTATATGGTTATTTTTTCACTATGTTTCCCTCATTTGTTGATAGCAAGAAGATTCTGTAGCTGAGGTAACTGTGGAAGATTCTGGTGAAAGCTTGGAAGACCTTATGACCAAGATGAAGAATATGTAGATAATGGACTGACCTATATTTTATTTCCTGAGGTTAAGCCTATTCCCTTGCAAGTAAAAAAATCATTTAAAAACTGACAGAATTTAGGGCAACATTAATTGATACATAATCTTCACAGAATTGTTATACTTCTTGAATATAGTGTTGTTTGGAGCTTTTTTCCCTTCAACTAAATCAGTAATTCCTAAAACTCATGTTTCATTCTAGTTAAGAAAACTTGAAAACTTAGCCACTGAAATGCTTTGGCCTTTTGGGAGGGGTGGGAAGAAAGGACCAATATGATGCTATATTTGTTTTCCTTCCGGTAATCCTTTGTGGTCTGTTGCCCAAGGTCATGGATAATAAAGTAGTATGTGGTTCTCAAATACAGGGAAAGGACAGGAGGTACATCCAATTGATTAGAGCTAGCAGGTATCTACTCATTGTATTTAAAATCTCTCTCTACAAGAAAACTGTCCACTATTACTAACTTGGCCAACAGTGAATTTAAAATAATCTATAAAATAAAAAATATCCTCTCAAATGTTTCCTAAATACAAGCTAAAATGTAGTCATCGGAAAAGTTTGTAAACCTGTGAATTCAAAACAAGACAAATGCAAATAAAGTAAGCTTTCTTCATGGATAAACAAATAAAGGTACTTTGAGGAAGTACAGATTATTATATTTCTGCCCTGACCAAGGAAAGAAGTCCTTGCATGTGTAGAACATATATCTGGAATCACTGCACTTTATTGAGGAGTAAGGAATAAATTTAGTTTAAGATCATCTAGATTATACCCATCAAATGGGCTACCTTCTGAGTACTTCATTTAAATTTGATTTTCTAGATAATTAGATAGTTGTCCTGTATTGGCATAAAAGAGACCTAAATTACGTCTGTAATGACTGACATATATTTATTCACTAGAAGAGTATCATTTACCCTGATCATGACCACTAAATTATAAACTGATAAACTGGTTTTCTCTAAAGTTGCATACAAATAATGAAAGCTTAAGAGAGCCTTAGTTAAATTCCCAGTGGTTTGGAGACCAATGAAAAATATGCACGTGTAACCATTATCAGTAGAATGTTAACTATGCTATGCTAATCTTCTGTTTTGGTGATTTTTTTTACTTTGAAGGTATGAATGAATAAATTGTATCTCTAGAGAAGAAATGTTAGTACAAAATGAAAAATGCAATTTCCATTTGTAAAATAAAGTTCTAAAACCTGATTTCAGAAAGTCCCAAATATCAAATATGTTCAGTATATTTGCTTTGAGATCCTAGAATCATATAGTGATTCTTCTGTTTAGAGTAAGGTCAGGAAAGTAGGGGGATGGTAGCCTTGAAACTTATTTATGTTGCCCTGGTAGATCATTTGCCATTAAAAAAGAAATAGTGAATTCATCTGTAAAGTAGTTTTTTCTAGTTACTCGAGAGGTTTTGAACTTCAAAAAAGAAATGTAGTTTTTCTTATAATAACCCCATTCTTTTGGAATATCTGGTATACTGATTTGGTAAGGCTCGGCTTATAATTTTTTTTTTTTTTTTAAGTAAGCTCCACATCCAGCGTGGAACCCAGCACGGGGCTTGAACACACGACTACACTTTGCTTATAATTTAAAAATTGTATAGTTTGATGAGGTATAATAGCCAGAACTCACCTTTGTTCTGCTCTTAACATGGCACTGTACACCGCTGGTGTCTTATACTGTTATCAACTATTACTAAGTTATCTAATTTGTCTAATGTCTTCCATTAAAAAATAGTTGGATGACTTTACCAGAAAAAAATCTGGTAACAGGTATCTTTTGCTACCTGGAGTGCTCTCTTAACGTCTGTATGCCATAAAAACTTACATATATACAGTAGCCAATTTTGAGAAATTAATCATCACCGAGTTTTATAGTACTAAATAAATCTGTAGTGCTTGACCATATTTTTAAACTGTTGTTTCTAATGTGAAAGAAGGAAACACACTCACCAAATTGCCATAGCACAAAGGCTCTAAATTGCAGTAAAACAATATGTTCAGCTTTAACCCCTTCCCCATTGTGAATGGGAAGTTAATTTATGTACCACTGAAATGTTTTATGTAGTGAAAAGAATATGCATCCTAGGTTTTCTCACATAAAAATACTCCTTGAAAACCTACAAACACACTGAATCAACACAAAATGGTAATAACCATTTAAGAATATTAAGGAAGATTTAACCCTCCAATTGCAGTTTTTTTCCATATTTCTCTTTCTGCAAAGTATTAATGAAAATTAACTACAACTACCATTATCTGGTTCCTACCAATTCAGATGTAATTGTCTGAAAGCTACCTTTTTCATCGTGAAGGTGTGTATCAATGTGAACATATTTCTATTTGAGAACCTCAAATACAAAGAGATGTCTGTCCCAGCTTTTTTTTTTTTTTAAAGATTTTATTTATTAGAGAACACGAGCGGGGGTGAGGGGAAGAGGGAGAAGCGGACTGCCTGCTGAGCAGGGAGTTCAATGTTGGGCTTGATCCCAGGACTCCAGGATCATGACCTGAGCTGAAGGCAGACACTTAACCAACTGAGCCACCCAGGTGCCCCTATTTTTAGCTTTTTAAGTAGACACTTTACATGAAAACATTTGAGTTGGTAGTACAATAAGTAAGATCAAAATGCAGCTTCAAAAGAATATTTAAACTTAAATTTTATGAAATATATGGAGTCCTCAACCCCTAACTAATTAATGAATTTTTACCATAAATCACTTTGAATACTATTATATTTCCACTTATATTTTTCAAGTCCAAATTTTGTGGGAACAAAGAATAAAGGCCTATTATTCTTTTGCTGTTGTTTTCTTTTTTCAGGGTTCTTCTAGAACATTAATCTCAGATTATTTCCTAAAGCAGTTTTTTTAAAGGCATTAAACTTAATATACTACTTATAATAGTGTATTAAATTACTATATTACCAGATAATCAAATTTTAAACTTTAGTAGCTTAATTCTGAAAGCAGTGTATGGTAATTTGTGAATGTAATTACTTTGTACCTTTCATAGCTGGCAAACCCAGAAAGATGTACTATGGTCATATTTTATCTTCTTTCCTTTTGAACTTCTCTCAAAAGGGGAAGAAGGATGCTCATTTTATAAGATCCTGCCAAATTCTTCTAAGTGACCACTATAGTGCCTTAAAATTAGACCATTGCTTCTCAAACTTAGGTGCATATGAACCACCTGGAGATCTAGTCAAATTGCAGATTCTGATTTAGTAGGTCTGAGGAGAGGCTCTAGAGTCTTAATTTTTCATAAGCTAATTTTTCATACTGATGATCCCAGTTCATGGACCACCCTGTGTGTAGCCAAGCCTTACAGAACATTAACCAAAACCCAATAAAGTTGCCAAAACTTTTTTTTTTTGAAGATTTTATTTATTTATTTGACAGAGAGATAGCGAGAGAGGGAACACAAGCAGGGGGAGTGGGAGAGGGAGAAGCAGGCCTCCTGTGGAACAGGGAGCCTGATGTGGGGCTCGATCCCAGGACCCTGGGATCATGACCTGAGCCGAAGGCAGACACTTAACGACTGAGCCACCCAGGCACCCCGCCAAAACTTAATTTGAGCAAACTATTCAGTATGGATATTTTTCAAGTATTTTTTGTAATGTTCAAAGTATTAATTATGTAACTACAACTCTCTTGTATAAATTGAAGTGGGAAAAAAAACCTTGAAATTGCACTTTTTTTTTAAAACAGTGAAGTATGGTTATATCTTTCACCTTTATAATTAATATGTTGGAATCTTAAAGGTATTAAAATTGAAGGTTTTATTATGTATAAATACATAAATGGCACAAAACCAAAATGTGACAACTTTTATAAAACCTGTAAAACATATTTCATTTTCAATATAAAATAGGCTAATCTGAGTTTGAGATAAATGAAGAGAGATTTAGGCCATTTAAGAAAGAAGAGGAGACTGTCATGTCCCTATTTTGGGGAAGGTCAAAGAATGCTAAGAGCTCGACTTACTGCATTAAAAACTTCAGATTATGCAGATACATATAACACAGCAGAACAATATAGAGAGAGCAGAAAGCAGAGGGCTTGGCCCAGTCTGCTCATGGAAAAGGTAGACTTTTTAAAAAATGTAGCAGTCAGAGACAACTGTTACTAGTTCATTTTACAGAAAATAATTCAAACCTTCCATGAACATTATCCCTTTATTTCTTGAAACTTTTCTTTGAGGTAGAGATTTGGGCCAGGCTACTGCTGAAAAGCACGACCAGGAATGGTGAAGCCAGTGTAGCTCTTGAGAGATGAAAGAATTATGGAATTGAACTCCTTGTCTTCACAGCTATGCCAGGTCTTCTTGAACAGAGAACAACCACTCTTCATGATCAATTCTTCATGTCATTTTTGGGTTCTAATGTGTCCACATCCATGGATCCCATACATTAAGAAAGTTAATTCTTTTAAGCAGCTAACACTGACACAATCATGACTCAAACTTTAACGTAGTCCTATGCAATTTTATGCACATACCAGTTAAATCACACAAAATAAAAATAAACTCAACATTTTTTTGTTTTAAATTCTTAGGTTCCAAATATTTCTTAATTATTTTATCCTAAGGTGCATTTGCAATGAATTGTAATTGCTATTACCTCTGTCCTTGAAGGAAAACATTAGGAGAATGGGTTGTTTTTAAGCTAAATGTGTCTCCACTTGAGGAGTGTCGGGAAGGAGCTTTTCCACCCAAAAGTGACGTTTCTGCTTCTTTTATTTCCATCGCCCTTTTGTATAGTTCAGCAGCTTTTTCAAAATCCCCTTCTTCATAGCTTTGAGAGAAAAAATTGTTAAAATGAGAATATACCCTCTTAATTTGAAATGACCTTATAGGATACAGAATAACAAGTTGTGAATAATTCCCCATTTTCTCCTTTCTATTTGCAGCGTGTGCATTCACTCAGGCAGACCAGTAAAATAGAATACCCAAACTCTTCTATCTGAACTGCTAAAGTATTTCTCAGTGCCTCATATAGACACCATTAATACATCTATGTTGTAATAGATGCAGTGGAATTGCTAAGGAAAGTCTCTGAATCCTGAGATACACAAACACAGATAAAGCAAAATCAACATGCGTTTTTTTTTTTTTTTCAGAGAGAAAAAGTGTGCACATGGGATGGGGGGGAGGGGCAGAGGGGGAGGGAGAGAGAATCTTGAGCAGGCTCCAGGCCCAGTGCGGAGCCCAATGCAGGGCTTGACCAGGGCTCAGTCTCACAGCCCTGAGATCATGACCTGAGCCAAAACCAAGAGTCAGATGCTTAACTGACTGAGCTACCTAAGCGCCCAAAATCAACATGCACTTAATGGTAAATAGCTTTTGAGGGCAGCAAATTGCCCATATTACCCCCAGAACCAGTTAGCTGCAAATGTAAATCACCTTTCACTATTTACATGGTACATTCCTCTACAAAATAGATTATGCAACATTTATTTCACTTCTGGATACTACTTTAGTATCTTGAAGTAAATCAAACCAAAACAACCCTTTCCCCTCTTCCAAGAAAAAACAATTAGCACTAAATATTCTGTGTTGTTCTATGATAAGTCAAATTAAAGTTGTTCTAAAATGGAGTTTGGGGGCGCCTGAGTGGCTCAGTCGTTAAGCGTCTGCCTTCAGCTCAGGTCACGATCCCGGGGTCCTAGGATTGAGCCCCACATCGGGCTCCCTGCTCCGCGGGAAGCCTGCTTCTTCTTCTCCCGCTCCCCCTACTTGTGTTCCCTCTTTTGCTGTGTCTCTCTCTGTCAAATAAATAAAGTCTTTAAAAAATAAATAAATAAATAAAATAAAATGGAGTTTGGCTGTTACCAGGAAACAGGAAACAAAAAATTCTTACCTAAGCACAGCTAGATTTTTTAATGTTTCTCCAACTCGAGGATGCATCCGACCCAGGCTGTCCTCATAAATCTTTAATGCTCTTTCATATAATGGCAAGGCTTCAATGTGTTTTTTCTAATTAAAAAAAAAAAAAACAGTAATATTCACTTGAACACACTGAGTTGCTGAAATTACTATTAACATTCTAGACTAAGCTGATCTACTGGGGTAAGCCCCTTTAAAAATGTTAATATCCTCCTACAGATTAAAAATTTATTACTAATCATCATGATAGAAGCATATAATAGAAAGTCAGAAACCTAAGTTTTAGACCCAGCTTGGTGACCACTGAATTTAATCCAATAATATAAGAAAAACCTGTTTCCTTATTGCTCAGTGGGTATGATACCTGCTTTTCATCTATCACAGGCAAATGCCACAGCTTAAAGATAGTATTAGACAAAGAGATGTACAGAGTCTCCAGAATTTAAAAACAAAACTTATGCAATGAACTAAATACTCAGTACGTGTTTTACACTAAGAAGAAAGGACTGTGTTACAAATGTAACTTCAATAATTTCTCAAGTACTAAAGGAAGCATTAGTAATCTTAAATTTTCTTTACTTTTACTGTGCCACATCCATTTCATGTTTATGTTTCATAACTTAAAACTATTCATAAAGAGTTAATATGTGGGAACTTACCATTTGGCTATAGAGAACAGCTAAGTTCACCAGGGCAGTAGCTACACTGGGGTGCTTTGGGCCAAAGGATTTCTGCCGAATTTCAACAGCCAGCTCATACAAAGGTACAGCTTTGTCAAGTTTCCCCTAAAAAACAAAAGTGAAATCTAACAAAAATATTAAAATAATAAATACCATCTGATCAAAGCTTTTTCCATAAATAAAATTTTCTATTAAAGAGTAATTTTGAGAAAAAAATTTCAGAAACATCTTCTCCCACTTTAATGGTTCAGTTTATAGATAACTGAAATCTATATTCAGTTTTTAATCACCTACAAACTGAAATTTTATATTCAATGTAGCATTGAATGTAATTGAATATACATTGAATATAAAAATATTTTCTTTGATAATTCAGAAAGCCCTTTTATAAAGCTCACCCAGTATCACTCAGTTACCAGTGAAGTAAAAATATGCAGTAAAATGTTTGCTACTATAAGTAATTTAGATATGGCATCAAAAATAAAATCTCATTTCCCACCAAATCCCTTCGAGATTCTTCTAATTTTTTTTAAAGATTTTATTTATTAGAGAGAGAGAGAAAGCACACAAGCAGGGGGAGCAGCAGAAGGAGAGGGAGAAGCAGACTCCCAGGCTCCCTGCTCAGCAGAGAGCCCAGTGCAGGGCTTGATCTCAGACTCTGGGATCATGACCTGAACTGAAGGCAGATGCTTAATTGACTGAGCCATGAAGGCGCCCCTCTAATTATTTCTTTTTCACCTGAAAGTTGGGCAGAAATAGCAACAGTGCATCATTCTTACTAAAACATTAACTTCAGGCCCAGGTTGACCAGCAAGGGTCCCACAAAGTCAAAAGATAGTCTACGTAGCTCTGTAACTGCACTAAATGAAATGAAATCAGACTTTTTTTTTTAGAACAGCTACAAAAATTCCAAACATCACTTAGGCTAGAACCCTAGGGAAAAGAATGGTTACATTTCATTACAGGCAAAGAAAAGAAACTGTGAAATTGAAATGCTCATTTAATCACCTACAAAGATTCCTCTTTCACCTCTGACAACTAGGTGATTTGTTGTGATTATGGCTGCTTAACTCAGAAAACTTAATAGTGGCTGAATTTTAGAACTTCTGAAATATAAGTTCCACTTAAAATGTTGATGAACGCATTTGTATTTGGAATGTATTTTAATAAAACTAAACCAGTACCTTAATTAAATCTGATATACTATTTTTTAATGTTCTACTCAGCTATTTGTTAAAAAATTTAATCATTATGATTGAAAAGCTCATAGAAAATAATCCATCAGAAGAAAATTATTTTACTGACAGTAATTATGACTTAATTGGTATGTTATAAAACACATGTAAGCATGTCAAGGATTACTTACCATTTTCTTATACAAGATTGCAAGATGTTTCACTGTATAAGCCAAAGAAGGGTGATCAGGAGCTAATGCTCGTCTCCGAATGTCTAAAGCCCTTTCATAAAGTTCTTCTGCTTTATCATACTGTTTCTTTTCATTGCATAGAGCTGCCAGATTATTTAAAGACTGGGCACAGTCGGGGTGATCTGGTCCTAGGACTCGCTCTCTCATTTCTAAGGACCGCTTCAGAAACTGGTCAGCTGTTCTATGAACAAAACCCCAAAATGGTTTAAATAATTTATTCTCTAGAAGTAAGAATCCTTAGCCCTAGTTAGGTGGAGAACTGAAGCATTTTTATTCTTAAATCCAAGATAGTTAATACGAAGGATTTGGCTCAGAGTCCTCTCTCTCCCTCTTTCCTACCCCTCATCCCTTCCTGCCCTTTTCCAAAAATTAAAAATGCTTTCCTGATAGTGTGAGGGCCTAAAGTATCTAGATGATTGCCTCAGTTCTCCACTTGACTTTTCCTAAAAGACAAACTCATAAATATTTTCCAAACAAACTTCTGATACCTTTAAAATTAGTAGACCTAATTCAAAAGATTTTGGTGTTCATTGTTTTTCCCTCTGAAGTTACTAAGATATAATTTTTAATTGAAACCCCTTCCGAAGCCAGTTAAGTATCCGGCTTAAATTTTCTTTAGTTACTTTTACTGTGCCACATCTATTTCATGTTTATATTTCATACCTTAAAACTATTCATAAAGAGTTAATATGTGGGAACCTACCATTTGGCTATAGAGAACAGCTAAGTTCACCAGGGCAGTAGCTGATATCCAAAGTATCTAATTTTTTTTTGATATCCAAAGTATCAAATTTTTTTGATATCCAAAGTATTAATGTCTTTTTGAATCTTTTAAGTCCAAATAAACTGAAGACCGAAACCAGGAGCCATCTACATCCTATCCTTTATTCGCCCTTGGTGCCAAGCTTCTTCTGTGAAGTCTCATGTACAGTATCTATCAAAACACTTTTTATAATCATATAAAACATACTAGGGATGCTACAGAATAACTTTTTAGCCAATAAAAGACACAGTGTGACAGGAAACAGTAAAAAAATGCCATGGCCTTTGTTCAGCATGGCTATATGTTCATAACCTACCATACGTGAAATCTGGCATGGTTTCTATCAATTTATTCTAGCTTGACTTGATAGAAACGGAAAGCAGCTTTGCATCTAAGAGACAAAATGGACACTTGTTTTCATTATTAGCATCATGGTACTCACTCCAGGTTATTCTGAAGATAGTAGAGAACGCCCAGCTCATTGAGGGTCCGAGCATTGTCAGGTGTGTCCTTTCCTAGTGTGAGCTCTTCTAACTGCAGGGCTCGTCTACGTAAGAGGGCGAATCCATACTGAAGCAAACACAAATGGAGAATAAGTAATAAGTGCAGTTCTTGATTCTGAAATACTACACTGGAGTTCTAAGAAATCCTTTCTCCTTTTGTTCCCTTTAAAGTAGATTATAGTTATTTTAAGTATCACACTGAATCAATCCAGTGGTTATTGCAAATGCACATACTTCCACATGGCATCACATTCTAAAATCCATTAAAAGCTGTTTTGAGAAAGTGATGATGAGCTATTTTAGCAAAGTGAACTGAGTCCCAAGTGCTTCAAAAAGATCAGGACACAGAATTAACCTGCAGATACTTACCAATCCCACGGCTTAAACACTTAAAAACATCAGGTACTTAAATTGCACCTAGCACTTGCAAGTAGTAGACAAATAAATCCTGGAGATCAAATGCACAGTATAGTGAATGTAGACAATAATGCTGTATTAAAATCATCAAACTTGCTAAGAGATTAGATCTTAACTATTCCCACCATAAAAAGGAAACAATAATTATGTGATATGACAGAGGTGCTATCACTCCAATGGCAATTAGATTACAATACATAATGTATCATATTAGCATGCTGTACACCTTAAATTTACAGAATGTTCTATGTCAAGTATATTTTTAATTTTTTTTTTTTAAGATTTTATTTATTTATTTGACAGAGATAGAGAGAGAGAGCACAAGTAGGCAGAGAGGCAGGAAGAGGGAGAGGGAGAAGCAGGCTCCTCGCTGAGCAGGGAGCCCGATGCAGGACTTGATCCCAGGACCCTGGGTGACCCGAGCTGAAGGCAGCCGTTTAACAACTGAGCCACCCAGGCACCCTATGTCAAGTATATTTAATTTAAAAAATTTACATAGCGGGCGCCTGGGTGGCTCAGATGGTTAAGCGTCTGCCTTCGGCTCAGGTCATGATCCCAGGGTCCTGGGATCGAGTCCCGCATCGGGCTCTCTGCTCCTTGGGAGCCTGCTTCTCCCTCTGCCTCTCTCTCTCTCTCTCTTTCTCTGTCTCTCATGAATAAATAAATAAAATCTTAAAAAAAATAAAAATAAAAATAAACCAAAAAACCCCCCCAAAATTTACATAGCATTTGAAGTTAAAACAGGCTATATTTAGATTTTATCAGCAGCTTAAAAAAAGGAAAATAATTTTGTGTGTTTGTGCTCAAAGGTAAGAATTTCTTTGCATCTGAATCTAACAATTAAATTTTTTATTTGTTTTTCCTTTAAAGAATTGAAGCAGCTTTTAAGTCCATCTTCCAAAGTCTAACCTTCAAATGAACTTTATAGTTCCACTTTAAAAAAGTAAAAAAAAAATTTTTCCATGTTCACTGAGACATAATTGCCATAAAACACTGTGTAAGTTTAAGGTATACAACATAATGATTTCACATATGTATATATTGCAAAATAACCATAATATACAGTTCCACTTTTTTAAAGTCTGCTAAGTTGTACTTCTCAGTAATACTAATACTTAACATGTATTATGTGTAAATAAGAAAATGTTAGTACTTTTATTGAAATCACTTTAATATCTAAAGTTCTTAAACATATGAGGTGTATGCAGCTATATTATGATATTCAGAGATTCGCTTTTCCTCTGGTTCTAAACACAACACAAAAGAAATCTCTCATTACCGAGTTGCCTTTTCTCCTTGTAGCCTTCTGACGAATTTTAAAGGATTTTTTCCGAAAATGTTCAGCTTGTTCATATCTTAAAAAAAAAAAAAAACAATAAAGTCAAACAAAAGAAGCATATGTCCAAAGTATCATACTTCAGTGAAATGAAGGCATTCCTTACTTAGTGCAAAGCTTTTTTTGGCTCTTAAATATAGCATAATTTCTAAAAATGATAGTCACATGGAATTAAAAATAACAAAAACCTTCATAAAAAAAAATCTAACAAAACAAACCTAATCCTCCTAGTAGCTGAACAGATTTTTAACTGATTTAACTCACTCTGAATCTCTAAAGGATGACCTAACTAAATGAACATCTAAAATTTTAGTTTGCTCTACCACCTTCTTCTGTACATGCTTACTTCTGGTCAAATATAAACATGAAATTCACACAAAATTTGTGTGAAACAACACCTCTAGAAATTAAAAGAAAAAATTCCAATATGCATCATTTACGATACATGATTTCTGATACAGGAAAAGATGCCATTCAGTGGGTGTCTAATAGATATGAGACTTTTTGTTATGCCAGGGATTGGTCAACTTTTTCTGCAAAGGGCTACATAGTAAATATTTTAGGCTTTGTGGGCCACATAGTCTCTGTTACAACTATGGAACTCTGTTGAATCATGGAAGCAACCACAGATAATATGTACATGAAAAAATGTGACTATGTTCCAATACAATCTTATTTACAAAACAAGGGGCCTAGTGGACTTGGCCTGTGGACAACGTTTGCTGCCCTGTATTAGCAGTGCACTTAATATTACAAAGCTAGTTGGTGAAGGAGCCCAGATTCAAACCCGACTATATGACTCCAAAGTCCATGTTCTATCCACGCATCTTCAAATGGAGGTGAATCTTGTAGTTCTAATTTTCTGTTTACTCCACAAAGACCCAAGACCAAGAATAGTCTTTGAACATGGTAGATTCAAAAGAATATTGGGTAAGAAAAGTACACAGCCACAAAACAAAGCTTACCACATAAGTACATTAAGAACTGTGACTCCCCATCATAAAACCAGAGTATTACTGATCTAAGTCTTACTTATTTTGTTTCTGGTACAAAGTTGCCAGTGCCTCAAGTTCACGAGCAATATGGGGATGTTCTGCACCATAAGCATTTTCAGAGATTTCTAAGGCCTGTTTATACAGCTGTTCTGCATTGCCAAACTTCTTCCACTGCACGTACACACTTGCTAGTTGGTGGAGGGACTGAGCCACTCTTGGGTGATCTGGATCTAAAGCTGTTTCTCGAATTTCTAGGGACCTCTGCAAAGGCACCACAGCCTAGAGAAAAAAAAAAAAAAAGGTTAAAGGCCAGTTCCAAGTGAGTGAAATGCTGTAAGATCTGCAATCTCATTAGAACTGCACTAAACTCCTAGCAAGGACAGAAGAGCAAACAGGAAAAACCTACCTACCTCTGACCCCCTGCTGAAGTTACCTGACTGAGGAGGCCTAGATCCTTGAGAAATCGCCCCAGGGTTTCATAAAGATCAGCCAAGCAAATCATGTTCTCCTCGCCTTCACAGGTTTTCTCATACTGCTTCAAGGAATCAAAGTATTCTGCTGCCATTGCGCTTTTGTCTTTGCCAACAAACTGCCAGTAACTCAGCAACTCGGCAAAGTGTCCTCTGTTTCAACAAAAAAACCCAGTAATTTAATGAAAAACAAACTTTAAAACCCACTATAAATGCCAGAATTCGTATCAGGCTATTGACACTTTATTAGCAGGCAAGTATAGTGTAGAGAGACATAAGACTGCAGACTCTGACTCTCAGCAGAGTCCATCACTTCCTGGCTGTGTGATGGGGAGCAGGTGGTCTGACCTCTTCATCATCCTTATCTGCAGAAGGAGGGGCACCAACCCGACCTGCCTCGGGTGCTACTATAAGCAGATGATGGCACACAGCAAGTACTCCATAATGTGGGCTGCCGTCGTTAACGTACTTACTAAACATCACACTGTGAGTGGGAGACCTCGCACTGCCTTGTTTCCCACTTACCTAATGCTAAATGCTACAGCTGAACCTAAGTCCATCCATCTTTCTGGGCCCACTCCGACGTCCTTGTTTGCTAGTTGCTCTCTGCTCTAAATCTCATTTTTATCACAGCATTATGGGGTTCTTTGGTAATTTATTTATTATGTAATACAACATTTATTAGTTTCGGGCTAATGATTTGATATTTGCATATGTAGTAGTCCACCTTATCCCCGGTTTCACTTTCCCCAGTTTCAGTTAGCAGTCATCAACCATGGTCCAGGAGCAGATGATCCTCCTCTGACGTAAGGTCAGCAGGTCAACAGTAGCCCATGGCTCCATCACAGTGCCTACTCCATTCACCTCACTTCAGTTCATCACTGGGACATTTTATCATCTGACGTCATCACAAGAAGAAGGGTAAGTCAGTCCAGTAAGGTATTTTGAGAGAGAGACCACATTCACATAACTTTGATTATAGTATATTGTTATAATTATTCTATTTTATTATTAGTTATTGCTGTTAATGTCTTACTATGCCTAATTCATAAATTAAACTTTATCATAGGTATGTGTGTACAGGGAAAAATAATATATACAGGACTTGGTGTGATCTATGGTTTTAGGCATCCACTGGGGATCTTAAAAGTATCCCCCATGGGAAAGGGGATCTACTGGGTTGCAAAATGATCACCACAGTAAGTCTAATTAACATATGTCCCTATACATAGTTACAGAATTTTTTTCTTGTGAAGAGAACTTTTAAGATCTACTTTCTTAGCAGCTTTAAAATATGCAAAATATTATTAACTATAATCACCATGGTGTACATTACATCCCCAGGACTTAGTTTGGTTTATAACTGGAACTTTGTACCTTTCTACTCCTTTTACCCACTTTGCCCACTCCCTACCCTCTGCCTCTGGCAATCACCAATCTCTTCTCTGGATCAAGGACATGTTTGGCTTTTGTTTTTTTTTTTTTTCTTTTGGTTCCAGATATAAGTGAGATCATACAGTATTTGTCTTTCTCTGACTTATTTCACTTAGCATAATGTCCTACAGGTCCATCCATGTTGTTGCAAATGGCAAGGTTTCATTCCTTTTTATGGCTGAATAATAGTCCATTGTATGTATATAATGTCACACATATATACACACGACTCTTCTTTATCCATTCATGTATGAATTGACACAGGTTGTTTCCTATCTTGACTATTGTAAATAATGCTATAATGAACATGGGGGTGCATATATCTTTTCAAATTATTTTGTTTTCTTCAGATAAACCCCCAGAAGTGAAACTGCTGGGTCATACTGTAGTTCTAGTTTTAATTTTTTGAGGAACCTCATACTGTTTTCCACAGTGGCTGTCCCAAATTACATTCCTACCAACAGTACATGAGGGTTCCCTTTTCTCTACATCATTGCTGGCATTTGTTATCACTTGCCTTTTTTTTTTTTTAATTATGTTATGTTAGTCACCATATCATACATCATTAGTTATTTGATGTAGTGTTCCACAATTCATTGTTTTCATATAACACCCAGTGCTCCATGCAGTACGTGCCCTCCTTAATACCCATCACTGGGTTAACCCATCCCTCCCCCCCAAACCCTCAGTTTGTTTCTCAGAGTCCATAGTCTCTCATGGTTCATCTCTCCCTCCAATTTCCCCCCCTTCATTTTTCCCTTCCTTCTCCTAATGTCCTCTATACTATTCCTTATGTTCCACAAATAAGTGAAACCATATGATAATTGACTTTCTCTGCTTGACTTATTTCACTGACCATAATCTCCTTCAGTCCCATCCATGTTGATGTAAAAGTTGGGTATGCATCCTTCCTGATGGCTGAGTAATATTCCATTGTATATATGGACCACATCTTCTTTATCCATTCATCTGTTGAAGGGCATCTCGGCTCTTTCCACAGTTCGGCTATTGCGGACATTGCTGTTATGAACATTGGGGTGCATATGGCCCTTCTTTTCACTACACCTGTGTCTTTGGGGTAAATACCCAGGAGTGCAATTGCTGGGTCATAGGGTAGCTCTATTTTTAAATATTTGAGGCACCTCCACACTGTTTTCCAAAGTGGCTGTACCAACTTGCATTCCCACCAACAGTGTAAGAGGGCTCCCCTTTCTCCACAACCTCTCCAACATTTGTTGTTTCTTTCCCTGTCCATTTTTGCCCTTCTAACTGGTGTAAGGTGGTATCTCGATGTGGTTTTGATTTGAACTTCCCTAATGGCTATGATGATGAACATTTTTCATGTGTCTGTTAGCCATTTGTATGTCTTCTTTGGAGAAGTGTCTGTTCATGTCTTCTGCCCATTTTTTGACTTGATTGTTTTTTGGGTGTTGAGTTTGAGAAATTCTTTATAGATCTTGGATACCAGCCCTTTATCTGTAGTGTCATTTGCAAATATCTTCTCCCACTCTGTGGGTTGCCTCTTTGTTTAGTTGACTGTCTTCTTTGCTGTGCAGAAGATTTTTATCTTGATGAAGTCCCAGAAGTTCATTTTTGCTTTTGTTTCACTAGCTTTTGGAGATGTATCTTGAAAGAAGTTGCTGTGGGCAATGTCAAAGAGGTTACTGCGTGTGTTCTCCTCTAGGATTTTGATGGATTCCTCTCTCACATTGAGGTCTTTCATCCACTTTGAGTTTATCTTTGTGAATGGTGTTAGAGAATGGTCAAGTTTCATTCTTCTGCATGTGGCTGTCCAATTTTCCCAGCACCATTTATTGAAGAGACTGTCTTTTTTCCATTGAATGTTTTTTCCTGCTTTATCAAAGATTATTTGACCATAGAGTTGAGGGTCCATATCTGGGCTCTCTATTCTGTTCCATTGGTCTATATGTCTGTTTTTGTGCCAGTACCATGCTGTCTTGGTGATCACAGCTTTGTAATATAGCTTGAAATCGGGCAACGTGATGCCCTCAGCTTTGTTTTTCTTTTTCAATATTTCCTTGGCGATTCGGGGTCTTTTCTGATCCCATACAAATTTTAGGATTGTTTGTTCCAGCACTTTGAAAAATGTCATTGAAATTATGATTGGGATGGCATTGAAGGTATAGATTGCTCTGGGTAGCATAGACATTTTAACAATGTTTATTCTTCTGATCCATGAGCATGGAATATTTTTCCATCTTTTTGTGTCTTTTTCAATTTCTTTCATGAGTGTTTTGTAGTTCTTAGAATATAGATCCTTTACGTCTTTGGTTAGGTTTATTCCAAGGTATCTTATGGTTTTCGGTGCTATTGTAAATGGAATCATTTCTCTAATTTCTCTTTCTACAGATGCGTTGTTAGTGTTTAAGAAAGCAACTGATTTCTGTGCATTGATTTTGTATCCTGCCACATTACTGAATTGCTGGATGAGTTCTAGTAATTTGGGGGTTTTCCACATAAAGTATCATGTCGTCTGGAAAAGGATAGTTTGACTTCTTCTTTGCCAATTTGAATACCTTTTATTTCTTTTTGTTGTCTGATTGCTATTGCTAGGACTTCTAGTACTATGTTGAACAATAGTGGCGAGAGTGGGCATCCTTGACATGTTCCTGATCTTAAGGGAAAGGCTCTCATTTTTTCCCCATTGAGGATAATATTCGCTGTGGGATTTCAAGATGGATTTTATGAACTTGAGGAATGTCCCTCTATCCCTATACTCTGAAGAGTTTTAATCAGGAAAGGATGCTGTATTTTGTCAAATGCTTTTTCTGCATCAACTAAAAGGACCATATGGTTCTTCTCCCTCATCTTATTAATGTGTTCTACCACACTGATTGATTTGCGAATGCTGAACCACCCTTGTATCCCGGGGATAAATCCCTCTTGGTCTTGGTGGACGATCCTTTTAATGTATTGTTGGATCCCACTAGCTAGGATTTTGTTGAGGATTTTGGCGTCCATATTCATCAGGGATATTGGTCTGAAATTCTCCTTTTTGATGGGGTCTTTGCTTGGTTTGGGGACTAAGGTAATGCTGGCCTCATAGAATGAGTTTGGAAGTTTTCCTTCTGTTTCTATTTTTTGAAACAGCTTCAGTAGAATAGGTATTATTTCTTCTTTGAATGTTTGGTAGAATTCCCCAGGGAATCCATCAGGCCCTGGACTCTTGTTTTTTGGGAGGTTTTTGATCACTGCTTTAATCTCGTTCCTGGTTATTGGCCTATTCAGGTTGTCGATTTCTTCCTGTTTAAGTCTTGGCAGCTTATAGGTTCCAGGAAGGCCTCCATTTCATCCAGGTTGCTCAGTTTATTGGCATATAGTTGTTGATAATAATTTCTAAGAATTGCTTCTACTTCCTTGGTTTTAGTCGTGATCTCTCCCCTTTCATTCATAATTTTATTAATTTGGGTCCTTTCTCTTTCTTTTGGATAAGTCTGGCTAGTGTTTTATCGATCTTTTTAATTCTTTCGAAGAACCAACTTCTAGTTTCATTGATCTGATCTACTGTGTTTCTGGTTTCTAATTCATTGATTTCTGCTCTAATTTTAATTATTTCTCTTCTAATGCATGGCTTAGGCATCGTTTGTTGCTTTTTCTCTAGTTCTTTAAGGTGTAGAGTTAGTTGGTGAATTCGGGATTTTTCTATTTTTTTGAGTGAGGCTTGGATGGCTATGTATTACCCCCTTAGGACCAACTTTGCAGTATCCCATAGGTTTTGGACCAATGTGTTTTCATTCTCATTGATTTCCAACAATTGTTTAAGTTCCTCTTTGATTTCCTGGTTGACCCAAACATTCTTGAGCAGAGTGGTCTTTAGCTTCCAAGTGTTTGAATTTCTGCCAAATTTTTTCTTGTGATTGAGTTCCAGTTTTAGAGCATTGTGGTCTGAGAATATGCAGGGAATAATCTCAATCTTTTGGTATCGGTTGAGACCTGATTTGTGACCCAGTATATAGTCTATTCTGGAGAAAGTTCCATGTGCGCTTGAGAAGAATGAGTATTCCGTTGTTTTAGGGTGGAATGTTTTGTAAATATCTATGAGGTCCATCTGGTCCAGTGTATCATTCAAAGCTCTTGTTTCCTTGTTGATTTTCTACTTAGATGATCTATCCATTCCTGAGAGTGGAGTATTGAGGTCTCCTACAATTAACGTATTGTTATCAGTATGACTCATTATTTTGGTTAACAGTTGGCTTATGGAGATGGCTGCTCCCATGTTGGGGGCACAGATATTTACAAGTGTTAGATCTTTTTGTTGGATAGACCCTTTAAGAATGATATACTGTCCTTCTGTGTCTCTAATTACAGAATTTAGCTTAAAATCTAATTTGTCTGATATAAGAATTGCTACCCCAGCTTTCTTTTGAGGTCTGCTGGCATGGAAGATGGATCTCCATCCTTTCACTTTCAGTCTGGATGTACCTTTAGGTTCAAAATGAGTCTCTTGTAGACAGCATATGGATGGGTCCTGTCTTTTTATCCAAACTGCAACCCTGTTCCATTTTATGGGAACGTTTAGGCCACTCAAGTTGAGAGTGATTATTGAAAGATATGAATTAATTGTCATCATGTTGCCTGTGAAGATGTTGTTTTTATAGAACCCGCCTTAATATTTCTTGCAGGGCCGGCTTAGTGGTCACATATTCTTTCAGTTTCTGCCGGTCGTGGAAGCTCTGCATCTCTCCATCCATTCTAAATGAAAGCCTTGCCAGATAAAGTATTCTTGGCTGCATGTTCTTCTCATTTAGTACCCTGAATATGTCTTGCCAGGCCTTTCTGGCTTGCCAGGTCTCTGTGGATAGGTTTGACATTATTCTGATGTTCCTCCCTCTGTACGTAAGGAATCTCTTCCCCCTAACTGCCCTTAAGACGGTTTCCTTGGTTCTAAGATTTGCAAGTTTTACTATTACATGCCAGGGTGATGGCCTGTTTTCCTTGATCTTGGGAGGGGTCCTCTCTGCCTCTAGGACGCAAATGTTTGTTTCATTCCCCAGATCAGGGAAGTTCTCAGCTACGATTTGCTGAAATACATCTTCTAGTCCTCTCTCTCTCTCCACTCCCTCCGGGATTCCAATTATTCTGACACTGGAACGCTTCATGGTGTCACTTATTTCTCTGATTCTATTTTCATGGATTCTAAGTTGTTTTTCCCTTTTTATTTATTATATTGTGTTCCAGATCGCTTATTCGCTCTTCTGCCTCAGTTACCCTACCTGTTAGATTATCTAGATTCGATTGGATTTCATTGATAGCATTTGTAAGTTCTGCCAATTCACCTTTCATTTCTGCCCTTAGAGACTCTATGTTGCCATTAATTGATTTCTCCATTGTAGCCATTGTCTTCACAATTGCTAGCCTGAATTCTGTCTCCGACATCTTGGTTATATCTGCATCCATTTGTAAATCTGCTGCATAAATCATCATCTTTGAGTCTTTTCTATTTTGGGGGCCCCCCTCCTAGTCATTCTTTTGATGAGTGGTTGAGGGAATGTATAGAGTCCAAATTATTGACCAGAACCCAAGCAAGATGCACCTGTTTTCTAGGAACCTTAGGGTTGCTGGCCTCTTGTTTTCCCAGCATGTCTTCTGCGGGAGGGACCTGCCGTGCTGTTACTCAGGCAACCCTGTTTGGGCAGGGTTGCCCTGCCCCCCTGTGGCGGGGAATGGGCTCAGCGGGAATCAGTCTTTGGGGCTTTTGTTCTCTGGCGGCTTTCCCTGGCGGCTTTCCATGTCTCTTCCATGAGTCAGAGCAGAAGAGACCATTTCCAACCCTCTGCCTCTGAGCAGAGAGATAGCAGTCTGTTCTTCAGTGAGCTCTCCAGGCCACACTCTCTCTGTTTCTGTCCATGGTGCTGTAAACTGCAGCGTCCTGGGTTGTGCACCCCTCTGCAGCACTGACAGTCCTGCCTCCAGGTCGGGGCATGTCTCTGCCCTTTGTGCTTCTAAAAACGCCAGCCATTCCCAGTTCATGTGCGCGTGACCCTGCCGCTCTGGGTTTCCGCCCCGGGGGCTGCCCTAAAGTCATTTCCCCACTGTTACCAGTCTGCAAGTTTGTGCCTGGTCCCCAGCGCGCGAGGCTGTTGCTCACTGGCAGTCTAGGGTCCCCATGGCCAGGCCGCCTCCCTCTGCCTTTTATCCTCCGATATCTGCCCGCGGAATCATGGCTCCCCGCTTCATACCTCAAAACCAACCGTCTGCAATATTCTGCTTGTAGAGATCCAGATCTTACATCTCAGGCTGGTTTCATGGGTGCTCAGAGTGGTTTGGTAGATATCCAGCTCAATTCTGGGCACCAGATGAAATAGGGTCCCCTACTCCTCTGCCATCTTTCCCCCCTCCCTCAAAGCCTCCATTTTTGATTGCACCTCGTTAATAGCCTTTTTGATTTTGACTTGGTTAGATTTTAGTTCTTTTATTTTTCCAGAAAGGGTTTCTCTAACATCTTCCATGTTTTCAAGCCCAGCTAGTATCTTTACAGTTGTCATTCTGAACTGTAGTTCTGACATCTTATTAATGTCCGTATTGATTAGGTCCCTGGCAGTTGGTACTGCCTCTTGTTCTTTTTTTGTTTTTTTAATTTTATTTATATATTTGACAGAAAGAGAGATAGCAAGAGCAGGAACACAAGCAGGGGGAGTCGGAGAGGGAGAAGCAGGCTTCCTGCCGAGCAGGGAGTCCGATGCGAGACTCGATCCCAGGACCCTGGGATCATGACCTGAGCCAAAGGCAGACACTTAATGACTGAGCCACCCAGGCGCCCTCTTGTTCTTTTTTTCAGGTGATTTTTTCCATCTTGTCATTTTATCCAGAGGAGAATAGATGAATGAGAGAACAAAATGCTAACAGGGTAACAACGACCCCCCAAAAATATACACTAAACAAATCAGAAGAGACCTGAAACCGGGGGAAAAGAAAGGGAAAGAAAGAAAAAAGAAATAAAAAAGAAAAAGATTTAAAAAAAATATGATCAAATATGATCAGGCTGGTGAATAGATCAGTGCCACACACTAGATTTTGGGTATATTTTGGTCTGTTAGAAGAAAGTGCCTCCCAAAATTTTAAAGAAAAAAAGCTTATATATGTACAAAAATAAGGGTTAATAGGATGAAGGAGTGGAATATGACTGTGAAGATGAAAATTATAAAAGATTTTATAAATGGAAATGATAAGAATTTGGTTGAAAAAAGAAGGAAGAGAAATTAAAAAAAAACGGGGGGAGAGAATGTGATCAGGCAGGAGACTAGAACAAAGCCATACACTAGAGATTTAGGGTATATTTCGATCTGTTAGAGAAACTGTATCCCAAAATTTTAGAGAGAACTTATATATATACCAAAAAATAAGGTTAACTACTATGAAGGGATAGAATATGACTCTAAAAATGAAAAATAAAAAAGATTTTTTAAAAAGGGATTGATAAGATGTTGATTGAACAAGGGAAAAAGAAAAATTCAAAAAAAAAAAAAAGAAAAAGAAAATTAAAAAAATTAACTTTGAAAGACTGAAGAATTGGGGGGGGGAAGCCATGAATCCTATGTGCAGTATTCCCCTAGTGCTGGAGTTCTGACGTTCTCATTGATCAGTAAACTTGGTCTTGGCTGGCTGTTCTCACTGATCTTCTGGGGTAGGGGCCTGTTGCCGTGGTTTCCAAATGTCTTTGCCAGAGGCGGAAGTGCCCCACCCTTGCTGTGGGCCGGGCTAAGTAATCTCCTTGGGTTTGCTCCCAGGAGCTTTTGTTCCCTGCAAGCTTTCCATGCAGCTTTGGAGGATGAGAGTGAAATGGCGGCCTCCCAATCTCTGCCCCAGAGGAGCCGAGAACTCGGGAGCCCCACTCCTCAGTGCACCCCCAGAGAAAAGCAGTCAGTCACTCCTGTCTCCCCGGTCTCCGGCCGCACTCCATGCTCACCCGGCCTGTGACTGAGCATTTCTATCTCTGGCACCCGACCCGTGTGGCGTCTCCAAACCCAGCAGATGCCTGCAGTGTGCTCCCGCGCGGCTCCTCCCGGGGGAAGAAGCGGAGTCTCTCCAAATCTGCTGCTTGTTGGGTCCCTGCTGGAAGAGCAGTGGCCCAACTGTGCTGCAGATCACGGTTTATGGCAACCCCAAGCTGAGAGCCCGTGCCTCGGATCTGTCTGTAGCCGGCTTCCTTGCTCCGATACCTGGGAGCTCTGCCGAACTCAGGCACCCCCAGTCTTTCTGTGACCCCGAGGGTCCTGAGACCACACTGTCCCAGCGAGGGTTCCACCCCCTGCTTAGCCACTGGAGTAACGTCCCTCAGCAGAGCAGACTTCTAAAAGTTCTGATTTTGTGCTCTGCAGCTCTATCATTTGCTGGTAGCGGCTGATGGAGGCCCCCTCTCCCACCGTCTATCATCCTGAATATCACCTTGGATTCACTTCTCCGCTTCACCTACCTTCCAGAAAGTGGTCGCTTTTCTGTTCAGAGAGTTGTTGCTATTCTTTTCTTCGATCTCCTGTTGAGTTCATAGGTGTTCAGAATGGTCTGATCCCTGTCCAGCTGAATTCCCAGAACCAGATGAAATCCAGGTCTCCTACTCCTCCCGCATTTTGCTCCAAGCCCTCTCATTTTAATTTTTAATTTGCATTTCCCTGATGACTAGTGATGTTGAGCATCTTTTCATGTGTCTGCTGGCCATCTGAATGTCTTTTTTGGAAAAATGTCTATTTAGATTCTCTGCCCATTTTTAAATCAGATTTTTTTTTAAAGATTTTTTTAAAAAATTTATTTGACAGAGAGAGAGACAGCAAGAGAGGGAACACAAGCAGGGAGAGTGGGAGAGGGAGAAGCAGGCTTCCCGCAGAGCAGGGAGCCTGATGTGGGGCTTGATCCCAGGACCCTGGGATCATGACCTGAGCCAAAGGCAGATGTTTTAGCGACTAAGCCACCCAGGCGCCCCTAAATCAGATTCTTGTTATTGAGTTGTATGAGTTCTTTATATATTTTGGATGTTAACCCCTTTGCAGATGTATGATTTGCAAATATTTTCTCTCATTCAGTAGGTTGCCTTTTCATTTTGTTTATAGTTTCCTTTGCTGTGCAGAAGCTTTTTTAGTTTGATATAGTTCCACCTGTTTATTTGCTTTTGTTGCATTTGCTTTTTGTGTCAGATCCAAGAAATCATCACCAAGACTGATGTCAAGCAGTTTACTGCCTATGCCTTCTGGGAGTTCTATGGCTTCAGGTCTTATATTAAAGCTAAATTAAAAATGTCATTTTTCTTTGTTCTACCAAACAACTGTTTAAATCTGTTTTTCTGGGGGAAGGTGTTCTACAAGTAAGCTTCTTACCTTTTATAAAGGTTTTGAGACACAAAGAGATTGAGAAGGCAATCCTGCAACTTCTGTTTACTTCCCTGCTGCTGAAAAAGCCAAGGGAGCTCATCTGCACTTCTCCAAATCACTTGGTCCTGACTGTCAGAAGGGAAAGGACAACATTCAACAATACCTTCCAACAAGGAGATTGCCTCAAAAGGCTTCAGACAAATGTTGAAGGGAGGAAAATGTATTTCATATCCATCTCTGACTCTTTAAATATAATCTAATACTGAGAAAATTAGGTCAAAATCAGAAACTCTAAAAAATAATCTAAGAAAGTAAATACAGTGATATCAGGACCACTAACCAAACTCTCAAGGTATTTTCCTAAAATTGAGCTATTAAAAAAAAAACCAACCCAATTAACCGAAATATATACACATGGTATACAGACACACATACATTTTTAAACTATTAAAGTGGAATAAAAAAATGATCCTGCACTGATTTCATGTAAGTTTAAATCTTTAGCATGATATTAAAAGACTTACTTACTAATAATCTCTTATTCTTTTGACATTAACGGGAGATGATTTAATCTTTTCCGTAATAATTAAATTTTTATACATTAAGGAAGAGAAGTAAAGACACAGAGGTAAAATGTGTTGTAGAAGAACAAGATAGATATTTATAATACCTTAGCTGCATGGTGAAATAGTTGATTAGCTTTTGCCTACATGAAGAAATAATGGTGGGACCTTCCATGTATTCCAGTCTTACTGTTTCCCAAGCCTGGGAAGAAAAAGAAAAAATATTGCAGTCTATTTTCTGTAAGTCACTGTATATCTAACAATTTATAAACAGAAATTTATAATTATTTCAATTTTACAGATGTATAATAGAGATAGCAAAAGAATATTTTAAAATTCAGGATATGTTTATGGATAAACTGATAGAGAATAAAAAAATCTCCTGGAAGCAGTTAAAACACAATTTAATTCAAAATTCTAGTTAATACAGTAAAAATATCAGAAATATGGATTGAAAAAGTACTGAAAAGAGTATATTTAAGCAATATATAATAATAAAGATAAACCTGTGAAATTACAAACACTTCACACCTGCAAATATAATGCAGCATACTCACATGAAACACTTCATTTGCATTTGTATACATATAAGTCAACCAGGGCATTGCAGATACCAGTCAATATACCTAAACATTTACTACTACGGACTAGATAGACATCATGACTCACTAGGATCAAAGACCATCTCAATTGATTCACTTCACAATCTCTGTAGTAACCTGGAACAATCTGCCCAAGTCTTACAGAATTTACCCAAGATTATAGAGCTGTTAGCTGTGAAGAGCTGAATTGTGAACTGAGGCATACTGCCTGAGTCCAAGCTCTTAAAACATAAATAATGATACCAGCAATCAATAATACATACAATTGGAAAAAATATTTTTTTCTCTTTCAGAAAGAAACTACTTTTTAAAGTACTAGAAGTCCCTCTTTATTCCCAGTTTCACTTTCTGCAGTCTTAGCTACCCATGGGCAACTGGGATTTGAAAGCAGATGATCCTCCTTCTGATATTATGGTCAGAAGGTCAGTGGTAATGTAATACTAGGTCACAGTGTCTACATCACTCACATTACTTCATCTCATCAGGTAGGCATTTTACTGGTAATCTCACATTATCACAAGAATGGTGTGTGCAGTAAAATAAGATATTTTGAGAGATACCACATTCACATAACTTTTAGTACAGTATGTTTTTATAATTGTTCTGTTTTATTATTAGTTACTGCTCTTAATCCCTTACTATTCCTAAATTATAAATTTAACTTTATCATTGGTATGCATGTATAGAGAAAAACATAGTATATATGGTGTTTGGTACTATCCTGGTTTCAGGCATTAACTGGGGGTCTTGGAAGGTGTCATCTGTGGATAAGAGGGGACTGCCGTAATAGTCATTTCATAAAGGCACTTCGTAAAAATAATATTAGCCAAATTTTACATTTAACCTAAAATCATTGCAAAAAAATTTTGTAATGTCAAATTTCAGATTTCAATTTTGTCTTGTAATTGAAACACTTAAAATAGCATGGTACATTGGTTTTTAAAAAAATTTTATTTTTTAATTTAAATTCAATAAATTAATATATTGTGTATTATTAGATTCAGAGATAGAGGTCAGTGATACATCAGTCTTACATAATACCCAGTGCTCATTACATCATGTGCCCTCCTTAATATCCATCACCCAGTTACCTCATCCCTCCAACCCCCTCCTCTCTAGCAACCCTCAGTTTTTTTCTGATGATTAAGAGTCTCTTATGGTTTGTCTCCGATTTTTGTCTTGTTTTATTTTTTACTCTCTTCCCTAATGATCCTGTTTTGTTTCTTAAATTCCACATATGAGTGAGATCATATGATACCTGTCTTTCTCTGACTGACCTATTTCACTCAGCATAATACCCTCTACCTCTAATAATACCACATCATTGTTAAGTGGCAGCATTTCATTTTTTGATGGCTGAGTAGTATTCCATTGTGTATGTGTATGTGTGGGGGTGTGTATGTGTGTGTATACCATATCATCTTCTTTATCCATTCATCTGTCAATGAACATCTGGGCTCTTTCCATAGTTTGGCTATTGTGAACACTGCTGCTATAAACATTGGGGTGCAGGTGCCCCTTCGGATCACTACAGTTGTATCTCTGGGGTAAATACCTAGTAGTGCAATTGCTGGCTCAAAGAATAGCTCTATTTTCAACTTTTTGAGAAACCTCCATACTGTCTTCCAGAGTGGCTGCACCAGCTTGCATTCCCACTAACAGTGTAAGAGGGTCCCCTTTCTCCACATCCTTGTCAACATCTGTCATTCCTTGACTTAATTTTAGCCATTCTGACTGGTGTGAGATGATATCTCAATGTGGTTTTGATTTGTATTTCTCTGATGCTGAGTGATGTGGAGCATTTTTTCATGTGTCTGTTGGTCATTTGGATGTCTTCTTTGGAGAAATGTCTGTCTTTCACCCATTTCTTGATTGGATTATTTGTTCTTTGGGTGTTGAGTGGGTAAGTTCTTTATAGATTTTGGATACTAGTCCTTTATCTGATAGGACATTTGTAAATATCTTCTCCCATTTTGTCGGCTGTCTTTTGGTTTTGTCAACTGTTTCCTTTGCTAGGAAAAGCTTTTTATCTTGATGAAGTCCCAACAGTTCATTTTTGTCTTTGTTTCCCTTGCCTTTAGAGATGTGTCTTGCAAGAAGCTGCTGTGGCCAAGGGTGAAGAGGTTACTGCCTGTGTTCTCCTCTAGGATTTTGATGGACTCCTATCTCACATTTAGGTCCTTCATCCATTTGAGTCTATTTTTGTGTATGGTGTAAGAAAATGGTCCAGTTTCATTCTGCATGTGGCTGTCCAATTCTCCCAACACCATTTGTTGAAGAGACTGTCTTTTTTCCATTGCATATTCTCTCCTGCTTTGTTGAGGACTAGTTGACCATAGAGTTGAGGGTCTATTTCTGGGTTCTGTATTTTGTTCCATTGATCTATGTGTCTGTTTTTGTGCCAGTACCATACCATCTTCATGATAACAGCTTTGTAATAGAGCTTGAAGTCTGGGATTGTAATGCCCCCAGTTTGGTTTTCTTTTTCAACATTCATCTGGCTATTTGGAGTCTTTTCAGGTTCCATACAAATTTTAGGATTATTTGTTCCAGTTCTGTGAAAAAAGTGGACAGTATTTTGATAGGGATTGCACTGAATGTGTAGATTGCTTTGGGTAGCATAGACATTTTAACAATTTTTGTTCTTCCAATCCATGAGCATGGAACGTTTTCCCATTTCTTTGTGACTTCCTTAATTTCTTTCGTGAGTATTCTATAGTTTTCTGAGTACAAATCTTTAACCTCTTTGGTTAGGTTTATTCCTAGGTATCTTATGTTTTTTGCTGCAATTTTAAATGGGATAGACTCCTTACTTTCTCTTTCTTCTGTCTCATTGTTAGTGTACAGAAATGCAACTGATTTCTGTGCATTGATTTTATATCCTGCCACGTTGCTGAATTCCTGTATGAGTTCTAGGAATTTGGGGTGGAGTCTTTTGGGTTTTCCACATTATTATGGCATTTGTTTAGAGAGTTTGACTACTTCTTTGCTGATTTAGATGCTTTTCATTTCTTTTTTTTGTCTAATTGCTAAAGCTAGGACTTCTAGTACTATGTTGAACAACAGTGGTAAGAGTGGACATCTCTGTCATGTTCCTGACCTTAGGGGAAAAGCTCTCAGTTTCTCCCCATTGAGAATGATTTTGCTCTGGGCTTTTCCTATACGGCTTTTATGATATTAAGGTATGTTCCCTCTATCTCTACACTGTGAAGAGTTTTAATCAAGAAAGGATGCTGTACTTTGTCACATGCTTTTTCTGCATCTATTGAGAGGATCATATGGTTCTTGTTCTTTCTTTTATTAATGTAGTGTATCATGTTGATTGATTTGCAGATGTTGAATAACCCTTGCAGCCCAGGAATAAATCCCGCTTGGTCGTGGTGAATAATCCTACTGTTGGATCCTATTGGCTAGTATCTTGGTGAGAATTTTGGCATCCATGTTCATCAGGGATAGTGGTCTGTAATTCTCCTTCTTGGTGCGGTCTTTGGTTTTGGGATCAAGGTAATGCTGGCCTCATAGAAAGAGTTTGGAAGTTTTTTCTTCCATTTCCATTTTTTGAAACAGCTTCAGAAGAATAGGTGTAAGTTCTTCTTTAAATGTTTGGTAGAATTCCCCTTGGAAGCCATCTGGCCCTGGACTCTTGTTTGTTGGGATTTTTTTGATTACTGCTTCAATTTCCTTGCTGGTTATGGGTCTGTTCAGGTTTTCTATTTCTTCCTGTTTCAGTTCTGGTAGTGTATAAGTTTCCAGGAATGCATCCATTTCTTCCAAATTGCCTAATTTGTTGGCATATAGTTGCTTATAATATGCTCTTAAAAATTGTTTGTATGTCTTTGGTGTTGGTTGTGATCCTTACTCTTTCACTCATGATGTTATTTATTTGGGTTCTTTCTCTTTTCTTTTTGATAAGTCTGGCCTGGGGTTTATCAATCTAATTAATTCTTTCAAAGAACCAGCTCGTAGTTTCATTGATCTGTTCTATGTTTTTTTCTGGTTTCTATTTCATTGATTTCTGCTCTAATCTTTATTCTCTTCTCCTGCTGAGTTTAGGCTTTATTTGCTGTTCTTTTTTCAGCTCCTTATGGTGTAAGGTTAGGTTGTGAATTTGAGACCTTTCTTGTTTCTTGAGAAAGACTTGTGTTGCTATATACCTCCCTCTTAGGACCACCTTTGCTGCATCACAAAGGTTTTGAACAGTTCTGCTTTCATTTTCATTTGTTTCCATGAATTTTTTTAATTCTTCTTTAATTCCCTGGTTGACCCATTCATTCTTTATTAGAATGCTCTTTAACCTGCAAGTGTTTGAGTTCCTTCCAGATTTCCTTTTGTGATTGAGTCCCAGTTTCAAAGCACTGTGATCTGAATATATGCAGGGAATGATCCCAATCTTTTGGTATCAGTTGAGACCTGATTTGTGACCCAGTATGTGATCTATTCTGGTGAATGTTTCATGTGCACTCGAGAAGAATGTGTATTCTGTTGCTTTAGGATGGAATGCTCTGTATATATATTTGAAGTCCATCCAGTCCAGTGTGTCATTCAAAGCCGTTTCCTTGTTGATCTTCTGCTTAGATGGTTTGTCCATTGCAGTGAGTGGGGTGTTGAAGTCCCCTACTATTATTGTATTATTATCAATGTGTTTCTTTAATTTGGCTATTAATTGGCTTATACAATTTGCTGCTCCCATTTTAGGGGCATAATTATTTACAATTGTTAGATCTACTTGTTGGATAGACCCTTTAAGTATGATATAGTGTCCTTCCTCATCTCTTATTAGTCTTTGGTTTAAATCTAATTGGTTGGATATAAGGGTTGCTATCCCAGCTTTCTTTTGATGTCCTTAGCATGATAAATGGTTTTCCACCCCCTCACTTTCAATCTGGAGGTGTCTTTGGGTCTAAAATGAGTCTCTTGCAGTCAGCATATGGATAGGTCTTGTTGTTTTATCCAGTCTGATACCTTGTGTCTTTTGACTGGGGCATTTAGCCCATTTACATTCAGGGTAACTATTGAAAGATATGAATTTAGTGCCATTGTATTACCTGTGAAGTCCCTGTTTCTGTAGATTGTCTCTGTTCCTTTCTGATCTATGTTACTTTTGGGGGCTCTCTTCGCTTACAGGATCCCCTTTAATATCTCTTTCAGGCCTGGTTTAATGATCACAAATTCTTTTAGCTTCTGTTTGTCCTGGAAGATTTTTATCTCTCCTATTTTGAATGACATCCTTGCTAGATAAAGTATTCTTGGCTGCATATTTTTATCATTTAGCACCCTGAATACATCATGCCAGTCTTTTCTGGCCTGTCAGGTCTCTGTGGATAGGTCTGCTTCCAGTCTAATGTTTCTAACCTTGTAGGTTACGGATTTCTTTCAGGATTTTCTTTGTCTCTAAGTTTGCAAGTTGCACTATTACATGTCAAGGTGCTGACCTATTTTTATTGATTTTGAGGGGGGGTCTCTGTGCCTCCTGGACTTGAATGACTACTTCCTTCCCCAGATTAGGGAAGTTGTCCACTATAATTTGCTCCAATATACCTTCTGCCCCTCTCTTTTTCTCTTTCCTCTTCTTCTGGGACCCCAATTATTCTAGTATTGTTTCACTTTATGGTATGACTTAACTCTCAAATTCTCCCCTTGTGATCCAGTAATTATCTCTCTCTTTCTTGGCTTCTTTGTTCTCCATCATTTTGTCTTCTATATCACTAATTCTTTCTTCTGCCACATTTCTCTTAGCAGTCCGAGCCTCCATTTTTGATTGCGTCTCATTAATAGCCTTTTTTATTTCAATATGATTATATTTTAGTTCTTTTATTCCCCCTATAAAGGGATTCTCTAGTGTCTTCTATGCTTTTTTTAAGCCCACCTAGTTATCTTTATAATCGTTATTCTGAACTCTAGTTATGCCATCTTATGTCTAGACTGATTAGGTCCCTGGCATTTTGTTCTCTTTTTTGAGGTGAGTTTTTCCATCTTGTCATTCTTGCAGAAAGTGATCGCTTTTCTTATTTTATTTATTTATTTATTTGACACAGAGAGAGACAGCTAGAGAGGGAACACAAGCAGGGGGAGCGGGAGAGGGAGAAACAGGCTCCTGGCTGAGCAGGGAGCCTGATGCGGGGCTCGATCCCAGGACCCTGGGATCATGACCTGCGCCGAAGGCAGATGCTTAACAACTGAGCCACCCAGGCGCCCCTAGCGATCAGTTTTCTATTTGTAGAGTTGCTGCAGTGGTCACTTTTCTATTTGTAGAGTTGCTGCTATTCTTTTCTTAGATCTCCAGTTGAGTTTGCAGGTGTTCAGAATGATTTAATAGCTATCTAGTGGAATTCCTGGGACCAGATGAAACTAAGGTCCCTACTTCTCCAGCATCTTGGACTATCTCCCAGTATGTTGACATTTATAAGTAAAAAACCTTATTAAAAAAGCATTTGCCGGGGCGCCTGGGTGGCTCAGTCGGTTAAGCGTCTGCCTTCGGCTCAGGTCATGATCCCAGGGTCCTGGGATCGAGTCCCGCATCGGGTTCCCTGCTCCGTGGGGAGCCCGCTTCTCCCTCTGCCTCTGCCTCTCTATCTCTCATGAATAAATAAAATCTTTAAAAAAAAAAAAAAAAAGCATTTACCTGTAGATGTTGAAACTTGAGCAAGCCACAACCATAAGTCAATAAGCACATTTTGTGTAAACTGTGAACAAGGGAGGTCAAGACAACCCAGGACAGCTCAGGGTAGAGTTCCATCAGTTCTGATTCACTCATGCCATTGTGACTAACATTTATGAGGCACAGAATCTAGGTAGAGAAATGAATTAAGAATGATCATAAGCCATCTCTACAAGTAATAAACAGCCATTAAAATTTCTATAACTCTTTTAAGGTGATTAGCTTCTTATTCAAACTTATTGTTCAAATGATTTAGTAAAGCAAGAAACATATTTCTTAGAATAAAACACACTTTCCAAAAGGCATTAATCAGGAATAAGATAGTATATATAGCAAATCTAGCATGCCAAAGACAATACACAGAAAAAAGTTTGATGAAAATTAAAACCTCAGCAGGTGCCTCAGTGGCTCAGTTAGTTAAGCATCTCCCATCAGTTCAGGTCATGATCCTGGGGTCCTGGGATCAAGCCCCATGTTGGGCTCCCAGCTCAGTGGGGAGTCTGCCCCTCCCTCTGCCCTCTGTCCCTCCCTTCCCCTTCACTTGTGCTCTCTCTCAAATAAATAAATAAAATCTTTAAAAAAGAAAAAAAATTAAAACCTCAGGAAATGGATTAAAACTAATGACAAAGTTCCAATTTTGGGAAAATGGTAGAAGAAAACGATTCTTCTACTATAAATGCCTGTTAACATAAGACAACATGTAACAAAACACCTTTAAAAGCATAGGGAACCTGCAAAAAATAAAGGGAAATCCACCAGGTGCCAAAAATGAATAGGAAAGTGAACATCAGAGGGCTAAGTGCTGGAGCTGCTGTCCCTGGGGGAAGTGAGGGTACCAGCAGGCAGCAGTCTCAGTAATTTAAGAGCTTGGGTTTTCACAGCCACAGCAGGGATGGAAGGTGAGCCCTTAAACCCGGTAAGGTGAGTAGCTGGAACTAGAAAGCTTGCCAACACCAGGAATCCAAGAGCTGTACTTTCAGTGAAGGGGTGCATGAGAAAACATTAGCCCACAGACCAACCACATATGAAAGTTTACTTTCAAGCTCTAATAGTTGAGACACTGTAGTATTGGCAAGGAATAAGCAAAACTGGAACAGAAGAGCTCAGAAAACAAACTCATGTTAATTTGTGAGTGTGATATCCAAATCATCAGAAAAGATGTACTATTTAGTAAAATTAGCTGGCCATATGATAAAAGATTAAAAAGTAGATTCCTTCCTCACATATCAAACAAAAATAAGTCCATAAGGACTCATACAGGAAGAACAAAAGTGTAAAACATTTTAAAGGGAAAAAATTTATATGAGAACATTTTTATAACAAAATATTTTTTGATAATAAAAGATTTTTAAAATGAGATATAACAGGCATAAACCATAAAAGAAACTGTTGATAAATCTGACTTCATCAAAATAAAACATTGTATAATGAATGATACCAAAAAGTGAAGACAAGAAACAAATCAGAACAAGGTATTTATTTGCAAACTGTGTAACAGAGGATTTGTATTCAGTATGCAGAATGTTTAAGAGCTCCTGGAGATCATTAAGAAAAGACAACTCAATTAAAACTCACATAAAAAGGCCTGAATCAGCAAGTCACAGAAGAGGAAACAAGAATAGCCAATAAACAAGCTGGGGCGCCTGGGTGGCTCAGTTGGTTAAGTGACTGCCTTCAGCTCAGGTCATGATCCCGGGGTCCTGGGATCGAGCCCCGCATCAGGCTCCCTGCTCAGCGGAGAGCCTGCTTCTCGCTTTCCCACTCCCCCTGCTTGTGTTCCCTCTCTGGCTGTCTCTCTCTGTCAAATAAATAAATAAAATCTTAAAAAAAAAAAAAAAAAAGAACAGCCAATAAACATGAACAGATGAAAAATCTCAATGATAATCAGGAAAATGCAAATTTCTTGAGCTATCACTTCTGGCCATAAGCACACTACAGCAGCTAGCCTTCCTGTATATGCTTAAAACACACTTGAGTACAAATTTAAAAATAATTACTATTTTCTTCAATTCACACACAAATGCAAAATTTTAGGAGTTTTATAAGTTTATTATCCTTTACCTGTTTCATTAGTTCTTTATCCATATCATTTGCCATGGACTCCTGGATAGATCGCAGAGCAAGTCTATATAATGAAATAGTATCTTGACACTGGAAACACTGATGAAGGATTTTATCTAAATTGCCTGCTCTCCCAGCACTGTTGGAATTGAGAATAGATTTAATTTCTTACAAACAGCCAACATCTGTGAAAAATTTGGGGTAGATAAAAACAATGTGGTCTCTATTTTTTATACTTTAAATGATAACAGAAATTCAACAAAACATGATATAGGAAAATGACAGTTTTATGGGGCTGCTAGAGTCATCAGTTTTATTTTAGTGTCCCATTTAGCTCAACTCAGTAAACACATGCTGGAAACTTACTATGCATCAAGCAATTACTGCACATTATGGGAACACAGAATGAGTAAGAAGTGGTTCTAATCATCTAGAAACATGCTACCTACATACAGGAAGCAGGAAAATAATTATAAATAAGTGTTATTAGTTAGCCATGCAAGTTAAATTTGTTTAGAGCCAGGATTTAGGAGACATCAGGCTAAAGAAAATCAGTAAATAGGGTGGTTTGTTTTAAAATATTACACAATATTTACCAATAGTTTCTTTTTTAAATATGAAGATACATAGAGAAGAAAAAACAAACAAAAGGTCTACAGTCCCTCTCTATAGGCCTAATAAACTTTCTAAAGGCCTAATATATATGGGAAACCATTTCAGATTTCTTTCTAAATCAACATGACTATACATAAATTTTGTTTAAACCAAAAGCCTGATTTATGGCCCACCAAGCACACATTGTACATCTGCCTTGTAAATGAGTGGCCTAAAGTAAAACTCTCTTGTCCTTAAGATATGGACCAATGCTCCTACCCCCTGCATTTTTTGATGTTAAAACACAGGATTCCTGACTATATAATCTTTCAAGCTTTCACAAAATGTAAAAAAGGGTATATAGCCCTGTAAGACCTGTCCATTCTCCAGAGCACCATCTTCCCCGTGAAGATTGTGTTTCCCGGGCAGCTGTCCTAACTTGGGCTTGAATAAAACTCTCTTTCTCACTTTTAGAGATTCTAATAGGTTTGCTTATTTTGTGTCGATGCTCTTAAAATAGCTAAATTCAATAAATACTATGGAATGTGTGGAAAGGGACTCCTGCTCTTGAACTGCACTCAGGCCAGCTTCTGATGCTCCCAGAGGCCAGACGCACTGCCCAAACTGGAGACAGTGGAGGAGGACAGTGGGAATATCATAGGCAATTCAAAATTTTAGAAGATGTTTTCATTTCAAATCTGGTGCTCAAGATGAGAATGTGGAATTAAGAGCCAAGAGTACTAGATTCAGTGTCTAGAATATGAGTTGTAGTAGGATTAACTGTCCATTGTGATGATCACCAAAACCATATTCATCTTTTTTGCCTCTGGTTGTGAAGAGACAAAGTAAGGTGAGGCTGTACTGAAGAAGAAACATAGTGACACTTTGTAGGGCTTATTTAAAGGCAAATGACTAAAGGGTATCCGGAACTGAAGAATCTATTTTAAGCTGAAAGGTTTATCAGGATTTGAAAACAGAGACAATTAAAAATTCCTACTACCTACCTACTAATATTCAAGGACACCCCAAAACAGCATGTGTTTGCCTCAGTTGTCCCTCACTTTCTCAAAGCTAGGGGCCTCAAGCAGGTGACAAGGAGCACTCATGGGGCCCCAAGAAGGGCAAAGATGGCCTTCTTTGGCAACCCCCGACAGGTAAACAGTTAGCGTGATGACAATGAGACAACTACAGCCAACACGTTCTTGTAGCGCACGGGCTATCACCAATCTGCAGTCACGAGTCACATTCCCACAAGGATGTTAGTATCACTGTTAGAATCAACAGAATCTGATGTGAGTGGCTCACAGAGACTGCTGCAATGATCGTCCAGTTTCACAAGGTGAGGAAGCTGTCTGCAGCAAACACAACATGCAGATCATGTAACATCGCCACCACTTACCGTGAGATCATTTTGCCGAAAAGGGTGACATAAAGGGCATTGCAGGTCGTGGCAGAACGACAGTGTCGTTCTAGCTTCTTCTCCTGCACCAGTTTGCCAAAACACAAAACAAACACAAAAACACAACACCACCCTGGAATGAAACGGTCTTTGCTACAGAGCCATCAACAAAAACCCCTGGCAGAAATGACACGGTTCCCACCACCTCATCAGTAGCATCACTGCCACGCAGCGGTGGACTGCAGATGTTCTTTCGCTTTTAGCATTCCTGCTTAGTATAATACAGCAAAGTAAAACTTAAGCCCCAAATGCTTTTTATTGCTTCTTCTATATTTGTTAGTAGTTTAAGAGCCAATGCATTTAACAATTAGGAAACTCCAATTTTCCTTAACACAATAGAGAGTTCCTATATTGAATTTTAAGTCTCATATAAGGTGTTTTATAGGAAAGCTGTAGAGAGTAAAAGAGCAACAAAGTTAAAAATACTTACCTGCTCTTTACTCAATTTAATGCCCACAGAGTGGCACTCTGCAATTATAATAGATTTTGCATCTTTTGGATTTAAAGGATCAAGATGAAGTGTAGGCCACAACCTTTCATTCAAAGAAAAAAAAAATGAAATTCTCTTGTAATAAAACAATAAAAGCTGTAATCTACCCAATCACAAGTCAAAATCCATTACAAGAATTAATTTTTTTATATTGCCTTTATAAAACCAACAAAACTAATCTCTGTTAATCTTACTAGGTATTATTGTTTGATTCATTCTAACGTGTATATCATTACTTTCAGCAATTAATCCCACCAAAGACTTTAAATAGTAATATACATTAGATAGTAAGGTGGTAAAATATTTTTAGTTCTATGTTCTATACTAGGAATAAAACTAAACATATTAGTACCTATGAAGAATAGTACAAGGTAATATTTGCCCACAAATTACTTGTAATCCAATTGGAATGTAATCATCCTGCTACATCCATTCTCAACAGGGTACTGAAAATTGTTTCAGGGTGGGGAAAAAGAATCTTACTCTTTTTATGTATAAAGCACAAATATACAAATGTAAATGTATCTGTTTCTATACATAAACTGATATATGGCATATGGATGGTATTAAAATTTCTAGGGGCGAGGGAGGTAATTAGGAAGAAAGTGTCTAAAAAGGTTCCTAAGGGGACAAAAGGTTGAGAAACACTGCCCTACAGAATTCAACCACTGTATTCCTTTTTTGAGGACTGCCAAAGTAAGCACATATTTCAAGATAACAGGTGTCTGGTCCATTACTCATAGCCCAGCCCTCTCCCTATTTTTCTCACCTGTAAATGTCATCCCAGGCCTAACCTCCCACCAAAGCCTGTGGATTTTAACTTTCTCTTGAATCCATCCACTTCTCCCCTCCTCCCTGCCACTTACATGAAAAACATGAAAGCACAAACACATATCCAAAACCTTTCCTTGTTTGTACTTAACACATTTCATGTAATCTGAAAGAACTAAAGTTAGCATCGTACCTCCACGCTGGAGGGCATGTTTCTACATTCACAGAAACAATTACTCTTACATTCACTGGCAGTGGATCTATCAGCCATTTCATGTGTTTTTCAACTTGCTTAAAAATATAAAAACAAAATTCATTCTATTAATTCAAAATATTTCAAAACAACCCGATAATAGCTCCCCAAGTAAAATGAAATTCTCATTAAGTTTCTCATTATTATTAAGGATACAATCTTGTTTTGGGATGATAAATTTATCTCAGGATATTAAAAGAACAAGTGGCAAAATACTATGATAGCTGATATGAATTACGGACACTTAAGGAAATGTTAAGGCCCTAAAAATATGTCAAAATGAACAATTTTTGCTAACTGGTTCATTCAATTGGTCTTTCCCAATAAGATACTAATGTCTATACCAGGGCATAAGGTACATTTTTTATCCACGTTCTTCCTCCCTAGAAATTAAGCAGAAATAGCAGGAACAACATCAACATTTTCTTCCCATCAACATATTTAAAGGCCTGCTATAGCCATTACTGATAATTCTGTTTCTTTCTGAGAGTACCAATAGGTTACAAAGTGAAAACAGTACCTGAACTTGATCTATAGAATCAATAATGATGATGATGCTGCCTTGATGACGGGCAGAGAGTTTTTCTAGCCAGCGTGGAAATTCTTCCAGAAGCTTAGCTGGATCCAATGTCAGAGCAGATACTGACCAAGAGTGCTGCATCAACTGCAAGGTGAGAACACATACGAATTCAAGTAGTTACACTTTCTCACAGCTGGTGGGAAACACTTCTATCCCGGCTTTTAAAACCAAAACTGAGTAACCAAGAGGACCCAACTGCATCAAGTTTTATTTTTAACGTTATACAAGTCTAAAACAAATGGGTAATATTGAAAATTGAAAATTATTGGGTACTCAGCCCCAACAATTTCTGATTCTAAATAAAAATTCTGACAATTCCAAAACATGGCATCTTATACCTTTAGAGTTAGTCGTTTAATAATCAAGGAGGACTCGGAGCTGGTTGACATGGGCCTTCCCACAAAATGAGAAAGAATTAGCGTGTTAGGGGAATTCTTCTGTTGTAACTGAATCCTGAAAGAAAAAGACCTTTTATAAGACTGATGAAGCTCATTTATTATCAAAAAAAAAAAAAGGATTCACAATGCATTAAACATCAAATGCTATCCAACTGTCAGCAATCACGTGGTCAATCACTTTTGAATAAACATGGGAAATTTCCATTTTTATTCCACTTTTAGATCCTTTTAAATAAACCTTTAAAAATTATAGATTCATTTTAATTACAAATTGAAATTAACTAATGGAAACCAATATAGTGTACATTTGAGGTTAGTGTACATTTGAGGTTAAGGTATTAGTGAAGTGAACATTACCCTTTAATTAAAAATATATTAGAGGGAAAAAAGTTTCTTTGCTAAGTACAAAAATATTATTTTCCAAAAAAATATTATTTCCCACTAAATAAAAGGGCAGTAAAAAGGAAACAACATATGCCAACTCTTTAATGTAAATCATAATTATGAAAGACAATATTCTGATTGTTTTTAAATAATAGGAACTAAAATGAAAGTAAAAGAGAGTTTATCGACTTCTATAAACCTTAGTCCCTAATCTGAAGAATGACTTTGCATTCATAATACAGGTCATCCTTTACTTTGATGTTCTTTATGACTTATCTCACTCTAAACAGTCTGTCTTTGCCTTCTTTCAAATATTAAAAATCTCAACAAAACTTTTCAGATGAAGCTAGTAATTGAAAACACAGGCACATCCCCTGTATATCTAGTTCACCTAATTCCATTCCATACTGACCACTCCTTTACATAGCACGTGCCTAGCTCTGACCTACGTAACTACTGTACACAATCAAAATGCTCCTATTTCCTATTCCTTTCTCATCCTAGATCCTCTCTAACATCCAAATTGTATACACTTCAGGGCATGACTCTATTATTTTATACCTTTTTGCTTTTTCAGTGTTTAGTACAGGCCATGCAGGAAGGCAGACAGGCAATAATACATTTTGTCGAATGAGGTAAGTAATTCAAATGATGACAATGGTAACAACAATTTAATTGCACTGCATCATACCACTTTGATAAGAGAAGGGACTTTCCAGAACCTGGTCCTCCAGATACAAGAAGGGGTGGAATTGGTGCTGGGGCTGCCACTAGATCGTTAAGGCGTTGGTAATACTAGAAACAAAAATGAATTTAAATTGTGAGGAAGCACATGCCTCTGAGAATTCTAGAGCCAACTCTGACTACCCTCTGAAATCAATAGAGAAAATGAAATCTACTTTTAGTCAACATCATGATTGCTTCTTTTTATGGCTGGTTAAACGTGCCCAAAGTAGTAACCTAAGAATGAGCCCCAATTTCTTCTACACATAGTATTGCTGTCAATTAATGGATGAGAGACAAAACTTGAGATCTCCCTCGGGTTTTACAACATTCTCAGTCCGGGTTAATAAGTATATTAGTGTTTGTCCTCATGGTGCGATTATCCATGTTGAGACATGTGCTTAACTTTGTATCATATGAAAGGTAAGTGAGATTCAACTATATTTAGGAACATCAAACATTTTTAGTTAAGATTAGGATTTATGAACCACATGTTCTTTACCATCTGCAGTTCACCAAACCAAGATTAGGGTAGCTAGGAAACTTGATAAAAATCATAAGGCTATCTATTATTCCAATGCTTGGAGGAATCAAAATGTCAAACATAAAGAAAATACCATAGTAGTTAATGCAATAGGCTGGTCAATTCATCAGCATCTTTAAATATCTCATTTTACAGACAAGGAAGTCAAAATTCAGAGCTAAGTAATGATCAAAATCCAGAGTTAGCGAATGGTAGAACCAGGACATAAACATAGACAGCCTAAATTATAAAATTTCTATGGAAATACTGCTGTTACTGATAGCTATGATAATATTCCTTAAAACATTCGTTCTTAGAGCACCTGGGTGGCTCAGTTGGTTAAATGTCTGCCTTCGGCTCAGGTCATGATCTTGGGGTCCTGGGATCAAGATAACTTTGCCAACTCCCTAATAAGTACTGAGGTAATCTGGTTTAACCTGGACTGTATTTAGGTAAAAACACAATCATGATAGAGCTTTAAGTGGTGACTGATGTTTGTTGGAACAATAACTCCAAATGCTTACTTTTTCAAATCCCAACTCATGGGCTGAATTTGTAGCCTGTTGAAAAGTTTCCATTTGCTCTTGTTCATCATGTATGTCCCACAGAACATCACCAAAATCATCATCTTCTGGAACAGAATCTTCACTGCCCAAATCCTTAGTCTCCGGGTCTGTGTTCTCAGAGCCCAGGATGTCCTGAACACCAAAAGCAAGCACACAACAATGAATAAAGAATGTTAACACCTTGTAGCAGTGTGAGCACACAGGTATACGGTGGGTTTCACCTACTGAGGAGGGCAGGTCCAAACCTATGGCCTTTGTATAGTACCTAAAAGAATAAATTTATAACTATAAAAAACCACTAGAAATAAAGAAATATTAAAATGACAAACATACACAAAAACCAAATTCTTAATAAAAAAAAAAGCTTTTAATAAAATTAGAGGTGCAATTGGGAAACGTGGCTAGCTTAGTCAGTAGAGCATATGACCCTTGATCTTGGGGTCATGGTTTCAAGCCCTACACTGGGCAGTGCTTACATTTAAAACAAAACAAAACAAAACAACTGTCAGATAAAAATAGAGGGGCATTTGACTCTTGGGGATCTGTTTTCTGAAAAATGTTACACAATATATTTGCTTACATCTGGGTGGTGAATCATTTTAAAGATTGTGCTAATGCCTAAGAAATATGCTGCTTTACATTTTTATAAGAATTTAATTACTAAGATGGGGTTTCTTGATATCAAATATCTGTGTCATGATATCTAGTCTTTATATCACTGAAAATATGTTGCTCTTCAAGCAGTAAAGATGGCAAATATGTCCACTTTCACTTGCTACCATTTATTCTGCTCAGTTAATTTTATTTACCTGGGTCCCAAAATTCATAAGATTATCGAGAAGATCAAAATTGATGTCAGTTTTTATATTAAAGAACACTATACAAAATGTGTTGCCAGAAGTCTTATCATGTTTTGGGGCTCATTCTTTCTCTCTGATAACAAATCTCCATACTTGTAATACAAGTTAATTAGAAAAGATAATCTAATCCCTAACTTCTCAAATAGAATCTCTGGCACCCCAGACGATATATCAGCAGGTATAGGAAACTGCAGGCTAAATGTGGTACATCTTTCTATTGTGCCCATTCTACTTTTAAGGTGGGGGGGGGGGTCTTTTTCTTATCATCATTAGCATTTTTGATAATATATAATTTAAAATGATTTTTTATATTAAAAATAAACATAAGTATAACATTAAGCAGAATATGTAACTCACATAAATTTACAAGATAATACTTGAGATGTCATAGAAACTTTCAGCCTGAGATACTGTCTATGACCATGACCTCGGACCCTTAGAGGTATGATTTTACCCCTCTCTGCTGTAAGAATGATGTAGTGGATAAATTTGAAAGGGATTTTTTTTTTTTTTTTGAGAGAGAGAGCATGCACGTGTGCACATGTGAGCGGGGTTGGAGGGGTGGGTTGGGGAGGAGGGCAGAGGAGAGGGAGAGAGAGAATCTTAAGCAGGCTCCATGCCCAGCACAGAGCCCCAGGTGGGGCTCAATCTCACAACCCTGAGATCATGACCTGAGCCGAAATGGATGCTTAACCAACTAAGCCACCCAGACGCCCCTGAAAAGGCTTTTCTAAAGATTTTATTTATTTATTCAACAGAGAGAGTACAAGCAGGGGGAGCAGTAGAGGGAGAGGGAGAAGCAGACACCCCGCTGAGCAAGGAGCCCAACATGGGGCTCCATCCCAGGACCCCGGGATCATGACCTGAGTTGAAGGCAGATGCTTAACCGACTGAGCCACCCAGGTGTCCCTAGGATTTTTCTACTTTATAAAAATTCAAGGTGCAAACAAAACCTGAGGAGACTCTATTGAATAAGATAAATATTTTCCCTCAAATACTTATACTTTTTATCTAGCACTTTTGTAATCTATTTTACACTTAATCAGGTGTTGAGGCATCAAATAGCTTTGTGAGACAGATAACAGATAAAGAAACATGGTACTAGTAATACTATGATAATACCACAGGATAGACAATCACCAGAAACTATGGCACTCTTCCCAGGAATTGTTTTCAAAAAAACAAGGAAGTTGTTTTTACTGGAAAACCCAACTTTATGGAAAACAGTCTTAGAATTTTTTTTTAAAGTATGTTCTATGCCCAACATGGGGCTTGAACTCACGACCAAAATTGAGGATTGCGTACTCTACCGAATGAGCCAGCCAGGCGCCCCTTAGAGTATTTCAAATGAAATCTTATAAAGAATGCATATTTACCTGTTTAATAATCTTTTCCACATAAATATAAGTTTTATATACTCCTTCTGTAGGATCTCCAGAGTGATCAATGATCTGGAAAAAAAAAGAAGTTCAACAACAACATGAAGAAAACAATAGTAACAAGAAGGGGTAAATACTTCTACAGAATTTGTGTTGTCAGGGATCATTCTAAGTACTTTACACATATTAGCTCATCTGTCCTCACAACAAGCCTATGAGGGAGACACTATTAATATTACCTCCATTTCACAGAAAAGGAAACTGAAGCAAGTTATATAACCTGTTCAAGGTAACAGGAGGGATTTATTGTGAACAATGGGTACAATGTCTCAATAAAACAAAAAGTATACTTTTTTTCTTTGTGTCCAAATTCTGTCTTACGTACTTCCATGCCATTCAATATATATAACCTTCAAAATACATCAACATCAATTTTTATGAGAGTAAAGCTATAATTCTACAAAACAAAAAGGCAAAATGGTACTTGGCTGTGTAAATCAGTAGTCTTCTGAGTTTGCTGAAAGAAGAATGCCCTACCTATAGAGAACATGTATGTTGCTAATAAAAGATTAATAGTTGATAAAGACAATGGTTTTACAAAGCACATCAAGTGAACTGGAGTAGAAGTTTATCTTGCATTTACATTTATAATCATGGTAGACAGATCTTATTTTACTCCTATTTTTATAAAATAAATTCATCCTCCTAGTGTATTCATTGTTAAAAGAATAAAATAGAATAAAGATCGGAAAGAAGAATCAGTGTTTTTCCTCTTGGGGCCTATGGACTAGGCTCATACTAAAACAATTAAAGCAAAGAATGAAATGGTTCTGGAGATTATAAAAAATATGCACTTTTTTTGTGTTAGGCTCTTTAGTTTATGCTGGTCTTAAGCTTTTCAATACTAAATGATGTAAAAAAATGCTTGTGTTCACATTTGATATTATTTCTTGCATGAGCACGGAGAAATAAAAACAATGTACAAATCTGAGTTGTTTTCAACTGTATTCTCTCTTTTTAATATATTTTTTTAAAGATTCTGTTTATTTATTTGAGAGAGAGCCAGGGAAGCCAGGAGCCAGGGGAGGGGCAGAGGGAGAGGGAGAAGCCGACTCCCATTTAAGCAGGGACCCCGATGCGGGGCTCGATCCAGGATCATGATCTGAGCCGAAAGCAGACGCCCAACCAACTGAGCCACCCAGGCACCCCTAAGATTTTATTTTTAAGTAATCTCTACACCCAACATGGGGCTTGAACTCACCCCGAGATCAAGAGTTGCGTGCTCTTCTGACTGAGCCAACCAGGTGCCCCTCAACTATATTCTTAACATGAACAGTAAACATTTTCAAGTTATCTCAGTGTGCAGTAAGGCAAAGCCTGCAATCTGTTCTAAAAATTATTCCACCATGCATCCAGGACTGATCAAATCTCTCACATTCATCATTACTGTTTTGCTTTTCCCAATGCTCTTAGAAAAGGTTACTATGAAAAGGCTCTTCCTTACACTGATCCTTGGTCAACAGTAGACAGAAGAACTCAGTACTTAGGAAAAAAAGGAACAGAAAAGAATCTGATTTGTCCACTCACATCTTATCCTTTGTAGCTGGGTACTGCTATTTAGTCCTCTCTTTTTCTCACAGTCCACAACTAAGTCTATTGGCTCTGCTGTCAACTTATCCAGATTCCTGTTTCTCATCACTTCCTCTATCACCACCCTGGTCCAAGCCACCAGCATCTCTCACCTCGTGACTGCAAGAGCTCTCCAACTCCACCCTTCTCCCCTACCTCCAAACCAATCAATTCTCAACACAGCAGCATAACAACATTCTTGTCAGAATTGCATTTCTTCTGCTCCTGCTTAAAGTCTTCCAGTGACTCAAGTAAAAAAAAAAAAAAAACTACAAATAAAAAAACCATCTCACTCCAAATAAAAAAAACAAGGTTTCTAAAATGGTCTCCAAGGTTCTTTACCCTTGGCTCCCAGTTAACTGTCCTACTAATCTCCCCTTCCTCACTCCCACCTCATGGCCTTTGTTCTAACACTTCCCTTGGCCAAGCAAGTTCTTAAAAAAAAATAACCTTATGAATTTTACCTTGGCTTTGTTGGTCTTGTTCAGGTTAGAAACTTGATCAATCAATTGCTGGACGGAGTCGGAACTGACTTTCCCATCTTCCAAGCGATGATAAATTAATCGTGGTTTGCCTTCAGGGTTTTTCAGAAAAGCTTCTTCACAGTCTTCCAATAACAAGCTAGATTGGAAATCAGTATTTCTTGTGTTACACTGAGCTATGGCAGCAAGTAGTCAGTCAACCTAAGTGTCAATAATGGGACTTTACAGCAATGACAAGGGGCCAGGAAGCAGCCCAGGGACAGAACAAGTGCAGCTTTCCAAAAATGGATGTTTTTATAGCTCTTTTCCAGCTTAGTCATAAAAAATAATGCGTTTATTGGCAGACAGTGAGAACAGGTACAATAAATTCTGCATTAAATTGAATTTTATTTTTATTTTACTTTATTTTTTAAAGATTTTATTTATTTATTTGACAGAGAGAGAGACAGCGAGAGTGGGAACACAAGCAGGGGGAGTGGGAGAGGGAGAAGCAGGCTTCCCGCGGAGCAGGGAGCCCGATGAGGGGCTCGATCCCAGGACCCTGGGATCATGATCTGAGCCGAAGGCAGATGCTTAACAACTGAGCCACCCAGGCGCCCCTTAAGTTGAATTTTAAAGCATTAGGAACTTTAATTTTTTTAATCTAGCAACAAGAAAACCCTCAAAAATACTGTAAACATGGCTCAAAATAATGGACCAGTCTCATAAGACTACAAATAAATGGAAACCTAATTCCACTTACAAATATATAATTTCCAAATTAAAATACAAACATTATTAACCCCAATGCTTCAAGATTTTTCTCTTCTCTAGTCTTTTAGACTTTCTCATCCAATAAATGACCTAAATGACCTGAATCTTTATACCCAAGATACAGTATGAAAGAGATCCAGAGGCAGATGGGGGAGGTCAGATAGCTAGTAAAATCTTAACTGGGGTACAGGGTGAAAAATAATTATAATTTTGGGGGCACCTGGGTGGCTCAGTCAGTTAAGCCTCTGCTTTCGGCTCAGGTCATGATCTCAGGGTCTTGGGATCGAGCCCCACGTCGGACTCCCTGCTCAGTGGGGAGCCTGCTTCTCCCTCTCTCTCTGTCCCTCCCTCCTGCTTGTGTTCTCTCTCTCTCTCAAATAAATAAAAAATAAATAAAATCTTTAAAAAAAATTCTAATTTTGCTATAGGGTACCATAACGACAGTTTTCAGTATAATTTAAATTCTAGAATAATCTTGGAAGTATCTACCAGTGTTTTCTACACTGCAAGGAAAATTGGAACCAATTCCCCTTTCTAAAAAGCATTAAATGAAGTTTGTCTAGAGAGGCAAATTGGTGTGTATATGCAAAGGAGAGCTATTACATGATTCAGAATTTACATAATATGTTCGAGTACAGCCCCAATATAAGACAGAGTATTATTCAATTATATAGCTCTGTGCCAATCCAATCAATCCAAACCATAGATTTTTTCCCTTGTTAAAATCATTCTATGTTCGGGCGCCTGGGTGGCTCAGTTGGTTAAGCGACTGCCTTCGGCTCAGGTCATGATCCTGGAGTCCCGGGATCAAGTCCCATATCGGCCTCCCTGCTCAGCAGGGAGTCTGCTTCTCCCTCTGACCCTCCTCCCTCTCATGCTCTCTGTCTCTCATTCTCTCTCTCTCAAATAAATAAATATAATCTTTAAAAAAAAAATCATTCTATGTTCTATATAATTTTTGGATTTTAACGGTTCTTTTGTATTGCTTTGGGAGAAAAGTTTGTGGCCATGTGAATACCAAAGAATGGGCATCTCTTTGGGCACATGTACCTATTTTAAAATCACTCCCTACAGAATTGACATGTGGAGCTCAAATGAAATCTGGGATTATCTGGGATTTTGTTCAGTCTTTGGTGGGAGTGAAGTTGTTAGGACTACTGGGTACTGCTCAGGGGACATGTTTCTAGATTCATCTTTTGAGAAGAATGGAGGAATCATCATGAGAGGTGAAGGAACAACCTGAGAGAAAAAAAAGCTCTACCAGCCCGTTTACAGTGTGAAGCCCACCATTACTGCCATGCTCCTAATAAACATTAAGGAAATAAAATAATCAGCAGATGGAATAAGAAAAATTAAAGCAAAATAAAGGCAAAGTAGAGATGAAGAAATAATTAAATTTTAGAAATTAAAATTCTTTTTTTTAAATTAATTTATTTATTTTAGAGAGAGAGAGAGAGAGTGAGGTAGGAGGGACAGAGGGAGAGGGAGAAAGAATCTTAAGCAGATTCCATACTGAGTGTGGAGCCCTATGCGGGGCTCAATCCCAGGACCCTGAGATCATGACCTGAGCCAAAACCAAGAGTCAGATGCTTAACTGACTGCACCACCAAGGCACCCCTAGAAATTAAAATTCTTACTCTTTAAGAAGAATAAAGTTTTTAGAATATAAAATAAATACAATTTTAGTTGAAGAAGATAAACTGAAATCTGCCCAGCAAAGTAATTAAATATCAAAGAAATGACAGGTAAAAGATTAAGAGGAATTTAAGATGAGAAAAATAAAAATAAATGTTAAAAGTATAATAATGTACAATATTTTATTAACTAAATATGGATAAAAGATAAAAGAAAAAAACAAGATGGTTTCAAGGATTAAAGAATTAATGAGGAAAACAACAAATGACATATATTACCACCAGAGATAAAACACTACCCAGATATTAAAAAATAAAACAGAATATATCCTTAATAAATATAAAAGAAAAAACAGGAAAAGGAAAGGGGTAAGGGAGGAAAAGAACCCCAACTAAAGGCAATCAAGTGGAAAGAATCCTTAAAGTTGTTTTGGGTTAGGTTCATTGACCAGGTGGCTCCCTGGCCACTGGGCAGTCTTAAGGATGAATGATGGATTACACTGCAGGGTGTCTGATAAAGCCTAGGGCTCCACATACTTCTGTACACAGGTGAGGTCAGAACTGGTCCTCAATAAAGACAAAAATGCTTTGGAAAGGTTAAAGCCAATCAGACAGCAAATGTAGAAAGAAAACTTAACCTCTTATTAAACGTATTTTGTCTTATATCTACTATGTATCTAGTGGGTTAAGGAAAATCTTTATTTGCAGACTAGACTCACTGGTATAATTATATTCACATTATAAGAAAATTGCTCACTTTACTGGAATTAAGTAGTAAGCTCCTCAAAGAATTAAAAATTTGATTTAACATTGATAATAGTGTTCAAGTAGCTCTCAATTTGTATTCAAAGAAAGAAAATAATGAAGGTGAATGCTGATTATTGAAATCAGGAGTTGCCAATTTGTTCTGTGAGGGCCAGCGAGCAAACATTTTAGGCTCTGTGGGCCACACACAGTCTCTGTTGTAACTACAGTACTTAACTCTGCTGTTGTAGTGTGAAAGCAGCTGTAGAAATACATAAATAAATGAATATAGCTATATTCTAATAAAATTTATTTATAAAAACAGCTGACTGGATTTGGCCCAAGGGCCATAGTTTGCTACCCCTGATTAAAATGATCTTTACTTTAATAATGTTAACCTTATGAAACCTATTAAACAACTCAGTGTAAAATTTTAATTCTTTAAGTATGAAAAGTAAAAAAATTTATTAAATTTTGTGGATTGTTTTTGATTATAAGAATGCAATTACGACTTATCTTTGAAGTTCATTTGGCAATCTCAATTCTATTTACAACTCCCCTAATAAGTGACAGAATTTTCAGCTTACCTTGGTAAAGTTAAATGAATGAATAAAATAACTAATGAACTCTTCTCAATTTCCCATTTTCTTACAGCAAGGTATTGATTTTCAATATCTACTGGAAAATATATAGCATGGAAAAAATATCCCATTGTCTCACACATTCTTTTAAGTTTAGGTGAATAGTCCTGAAAAGAAATTAAAACAAAAGAAATGAAAACATAATAAAAGCACAGCTTATTTAACTAAAGATCAAGTCAGCTTCATACTACTTAAAAAACATGTTTTAGAACAGGTTATGCTGTATATTTTTTTATTTAAAACTTAAAAATATTTATAATCATATTTTAAAGAAAATCTTTAAAAGAAAAGGCAAGTTTCCTTTAAAACAAAAATAATAAGAGCTTAGTAACTTGGCTGTTTCCTAGCTCTGAAAATGATTTATTTCATAATAAAACCTAAACCAATGAAGAAAAATGTTAGGCTATTTTCCTTTGGTATTTAATATTATTATTATAATAAATGATTTCTGCTTTATTGTTACAAAGAGTGGAAAACATAAATCCATGAATCTGTATAGTAAAAACTGTCCACCATGATATCTTATTAACATTAAAGCAAACAGGTATAAATGAAAACTATGTTGGTCTATAACAAATTAGGTTACTAAGTAATGATGACTTATTATTATGCAATAAATGAGGAATTCCCTTAACATCAGTTTGCAGTTTGGTAATAACCTATATTCAGTTAGTGAGTAGAAACTTTGGTTTTCAAAAGAGTTAATCTTTTTACCAAAATTGAATAATATAAAAAAGGAACGCTAAATAAGTTCCTTACTCAATACCCTGGAGAATGTTAATTCAGCGGGTATCACATGTGACACGCAGATTTATTTCAAATGCAGTGAGAACAGCAGTTGGCAAACTTTTTCTGTAGAAGGCAAATATTCTTACAAATTAGTAACAGCTTAACAATTTGGATGTTTTGGCAGAGGTCTTTGGGGTCCATTTAGTCTCTGCTGCAATTGACTCTGCCGTTGTAGTGTGAAGCAGCCATAGGATGTAAATGAATAAGCCTACTTGTGTTCCAATAAAACTTTATTTATAGACACTAAAATTTGAATTTAATATAATTTTCACATGTCACAAACATTCTTCTTCTTTGGATTTTTTTCCAACCACTTAAAAAGGTAAAAAGCAATCTTAGCTCTGGCCCACAGGCTGTATGTACTACGCCCACCTCTGCCTGAGGTTAACTCCAATGGCCACCTTGAAAAATTAAAAACCATGATAAGGGTTAAATTATGTTACAGCCTGAAACAGATTCAATGCTAGAGTGGGCAGATATTAACTAAAGCAGGCACTATCAACATGTGTCTTAAACACTGTGGAGAACGTGTAATAAAGCATTCAAAAGCATAACATTCCAAGGACTTAATTTGAATGTACTGATAACAACTGAACAAGATTTTCTCTAAAGAAAAGCTCTAAATCCTTCCTGCTCTTTAAGATATATAATCTGGTAGGTAGTAAGCTACTTGGTTTAGGTGTAGTAGTATCATAAAAGGGACACAATACCGACTTGTCTTTTAAATCAGAATTTATAAACATCCTCACCTTCAGGAAAAGATCCATTTCTGGCTGGGTTTCATCCGTATGAATGAGGTAACATCTGACAGCGTTACTCCACAGAGAGTGTGAAAACAAGGGAGTAACTTGTAATAAACTAGCTACGGCAATATCCCAGTCATCTGAAAGTAAAATTTACCATAAGGTCATGAAAAAGAAAATCACCAGAAAAACATCTGACAAGATGACTTTTTTAAAAGTCTGAAAAAACACAACAGGCAAGGTAGAATGGAATCCGATCTCACTCATGAATACTGACACAGTTTCTGGAATAACATATTAGAAGGTGAACAGTTCTCTACCCTCAAATTCTATCCTTGGGAATAAAGCAATCAATGTTGCCAGTGGTCCTTGTTGCTGGGGCACCACTGATTCCAGTCAGGTATCTTGAACCTATGTTACGTGAGCTGCTCAATGAGTTTGCAACTTCAGGAGAGCCTACATTCCCAGGCTGGCCTATAGTTTTACCTACTTATTATTCTTGAGATATATTAAGTCAAAAAGAAACTTTAAGAATAGCATAAGATGTAATGCTATTTAGTGAGAAAGAACATTTTAAGACATATTTGGCTAATTCAAAAGTCATAATTAAAAAATTATTTTCATTTTGCTAATAGACAATTTTGTAGTTTTAAGAAAAAAGAGTGGAGCTACTTATAACACTCAGATCTGCACTGGTATTGAAAAAAAATTTTTTTTTAAAGATTTTATTTATTTATTTCAGAGAGAGAGAGAGAGCACAAGTAGGCAGAGAGGCAGGCAGAGGGAGAGGGAGAAGCAGGCTCTCCACTGAGCAGGGAGCCCGACGTGGGGCTGGATCCCAGGACTCCAGGATCACGACCTGAGCCGAAGGCAGCCACTTAACCGACTGAGCCACCCAGGCGCCCCTGGTATTGAAATTCTGAACAGACCTTAGAGCTGTTTGGACACCAAATTATATAAAAATAATGAAAATATTCTTTTGACTAAGGATACTACATTGCATAAGTGAGGTTTTATATTCCATTCTGCAACCTTCTCCAACCTTTAACAGCATCAAAGACATGGAGGAAAAGACCAAGACCTGCTTTTCAGTTAATCTACATTAGATTGTCACTGATCAACGGTAACACCTAGAATTCAGGCCGGACGCTAAGTTTTTAGAACCTGACTGGCCAGTCTGGCTGTGGAGCATCACCTGGATCCCAATGTGAAAGATGTAAGTTAATGAGCCCTTTGTCAGTGACAGCACCAGTATATGCTGGTTTGGCAGTGGAAGACACCTAGGATAAAAATCTCCTGCCCTGCTGATGGTCTTTCTTCCAGTACACACAAGATTATAGTACCTGAACAGTCACTACCAAGGTAATTGGCAAATGGCATGTGTTACCTCTGTTGACATTTGCAAAGGGTCCTTCCACATCTATAGAACTATGGGCAAACTCAGGGCCCCTGAAGGACTGCTGAAGCTGGATCATACTCCCTATGGAAGGTTCACTTCCCAAGGCTCCTCCGGTCCAGTATTCACACTGGGTTCCAGCAGCTGTAAATGCAAGAGATTTCATCTTATGAAAACCAAATTACTGAATGTTCAAAAAGTTATCACATATACTAAACAGGATTTTTTTTAATACATCCACCTTTCCTCTTTATTTTTTTTAATTTTTTTTATTAACATATAATGTATTATTTGTTTCAGAGGTACAGATCTGTGATTCATCAGTCTTACACAATTTACAGCTCTCACCATAGTACATACCCTCCCCAATGTCCATCACCCAGCCACCCCATCCCTCCCACCCCCTCTACTCCAGCATAAACAGGATTTCTAATTTTAAAAAATGCTCCAATATTATAAATACAGAAAATATTCAATCTTTAATGATTTTGAAAATACTCTGTCACCAACTTCTGGCAAGTTCTAAGGTGCTGGTTAACATAATTCTGGTTATCATCTCAAATTCAAAGAGGGGATTAAAAAGAGAAAGACGAAAAGAAATAAATTATATAACAATCAAAGGAACTGTAACAACAGAAGCAGTTAAAAATATCCCCATACAAAAATTTTAAACATTTCTAACATTATGGTTTAGGTGTCAGTGTAAAATTGGAAGGAGAGAATTTCAAAGGAAGACCATTACCAACACACCTGTAATTAAGATTGGTAATTCATTAGGATGTAAGCTAAGGATGTAAAAAGTACATCTTCTTTAACCTCCCAGAGTAACAAAATTAATGTCTGAATCAACAGGTACTTATGAACATCTTGATTTTTTTAAAAGATTTATTATTTATTTGAAAGAGAGAGAGAGAGAGCACTTAAAGTGGGGGGCGGGGCGGGGGGGGAGAGAGAAGCAGACTCCCTGCTGAGCATGGAACCTTACGTGGAGCTTGATCCCAGGACACTGAGATCATGACCTGAGCTGAAATCAATAGTCAGATGCTTAACCGACAGAGCCACCCAGGTGATCTTTGATATTTTTTTTAAATAAATTACATTTGCCAGAATATCTACACGCATCCTTGACTAAATAGGAGTACACTAGTAATGGGCTCAATCTCTGGCAAAAATAAGATTATTATTTGTAGGTCTTTGAATGTGAAATGAGTGATGTTCCCTCAAGCATTCTCTCTTCAGGTTTAAATCAAAATATGAAGAAAGACCTAGGAGGAAATATTAATTTTAACTGGCCAAGGCAATTACAATATAATAGTTTGGAAACACTGTACATTTTAACATATGTCAACACTGAAATAACCACTAAGATGAATGTGGGGGCATAAGAGCATCCTCTTAGCCACTCAAATCCAGTAAGAATTACTTCATTTTTTTTCCCCTCAAAAGTTGGTAATAAAAATCCTTGGATGCTGGTCAGACTCCAGTGGTTCTAAAATGCAAATTAAGAGGCAATTATCAGTTGCCGTATTTTACTTCAATATCAGTTTGTAAGATAAAATGCATGGGGTACCTGGGTGGCTCAGTCTGTTAAGCACTGGACTCTTGATTTCGGCTCAGATCAAGATCTCAGGGTCATGAGATCGAGCCCTGAGTTGGGCTCCATGCTGAGCGTGGAGCCTGCTTAAGATTCTCTCTCTCCTCTGCCCATAGCTCCCCTCAACCCCTGCTAGCATGCTCTCTCTCTCAAAAAAAAAAAAAAAGAATAAAATGCAGTTTCCTATAAATGAGAGACTGCATTTTTACACTGCATTTACAATAGAATCTTTTTCATTTTTCAGTATCAATCACAGTTTATTAATATTTTCTTGGAACACGGGAGCCCCTTTCATTCTAGGACTCCACGCTTTTCTTTATTTGTAGAAAAAAACGTATTTTATATGTTTAATTATAAAATAAAAACTTTCTGAGTAGCTTACAAAACTGCAATGGAAGCCACTCAGCGGAATATCATGCAGATATTCTAATGGATAGTTGCAAAGAATATATCATTATGTGGAAAAATAAGGTGACAGAGACTATGAACTGTCCCTCCAATACCCATCCTCCCCTTCTACCTTTAGTAACAGAATTTCAAATTTAGGTGGATACATGACTCTCCTACTAATGTTTACACTTTCCAGTCTTCCTGCTTGTAGTTCTGGCCAATGGGGTTTGAGGAGTAATCTGTATACCTTTCAGAGTGTGCTTTCAAGGAGAGGAAAGGATTCCCTTTACTCTTCCCTTGGCTAAAATGTAGATGTCATGGTGAGACCTGGAGGAGCTGTCCTACACCAGAAAGAGAAAAGCTATGGGGTGAGTTTGGCAGAGCAATTAAGACAGAAGGAAACCTGGCACCTAACAATGTCGTGGACTTTACGGAAAATTGCTGTTGTAACAGCTGAGAGAGAGGGAGAAAGTGCAACTCTATTTGTAAGAGCAACCACTTGTAACTTATAAAAGGATTCAAAGTTGGCTCTACGATATCATTACACCTATACTGAAGGCTCAAAATATTATACATAGGAAGTAAATTTACCAGTACCATCTGTACAGTTGTCATCTGAATCAGACTCTCCAGGATCAAATATTTGGATGCCCTGAGCCTGGAGCCTCTGAAGTTTGCTCTCCAACTCTCGCTTAGCCCTCAGTAAATCCTGGATTTCATTTTCCTTGGTCTCCCTAAAAATCTTTAAAAGACAAATATCAATTTTGAAACCTTTTCCACAATCAAAAGGTTGTGTCATCAACTCAATAGAAAAATCTTTCATTCATAAAACCAATATTCATTTGGTCCTGATCTTTTTTGTAACTGGAACCCGCTGGAATTCTGGCAGGAGCCCTGTCTGTGGCATGGGGCTGTCTTGTGCACTGCTGATATTTAGCAAATTTGTCCCCCTCCCACTAGATGCCAGTAATGCCTTCCCATACAAAATATCCCCAAATATTTCCAAATGCCTTTCCCCCCATATGGAAATACTTTCCTATTGCAATATTCACTTTTTAAAACTTCTTCCTTGAAGCAATCTCAAGTTTACCAGGTCCAACTCAAAAATGTAAGAAGTGCTCTACTCTGGTTCTTAGAACCTTCAGGGCTCCTACATCATTCACTTCTATTTATCTATGCAGCATTATATAAACTTTTAAAATATGCTGTTTTTATTCTATGTCACTTTGGGGGTAAAAATGTAAGGAATTTACCTTGAATTGCCTTTTCACTTTATCTCTGTCATGTTCAAATGTCGCTGCCCTCTCCATTGCTTGGTATTTTGCTTCTAAAGCACTTTCCTTTTCCCGAAGTATTTTCTGATAAGTTTTTTGAAGGGCCTGAAATAATGGACCTTGTTATTTCTAACAAAAATAGTATTCCTCCCAAATTTCACATTATCCTAGCTACATACTATATACATATCTCAGAATTGTAATAATCTACTATTTTACGTTATCAAGAACTACATATTGCCATTTTATTCAAACATGGAATGAAAAAAAATGCAAACATGCTTGAACTGTAGTAAATGAAGACACTTCAACACTAAACTTTTAATAGAAATTAATACTTTTTCTTTGAAATACTGTGCCAAATTCTTAATCTTCCCATGCCTCAGTTTTCCTATCTTTAACAGAACAGAAAGTGTAATTTATAAGGCTTAACTTGAGGGATAATTAATTCTGCATAACCATGCACTCCTTGGCTCCATGTCTTCCTCATTTTGCTATCCCAGAGCCCTCTTGGTGCCAGATACATTGAAGGCCTCCAGTAAATGTCTGACTGAATGGGTTAAATAAATACAGAAGAGTTTTTTAATGCCTAGATATGTGAGAAAGGAATCAAAAGGGCTACATAAGAAAAGGGGCAGGTTAGTTAAGAAATCAGTTTAGGCCCCAAGAGAGTATGTCCCCTCAAATTAAAATGCAGAGTGGTTTCTATTTAACTTTCAAAACTACTCCATAAGGTAACAGGAGGAACCTGAGACTGTGACATTTGTCAGCTCTTACTGCACTCTGCCCTGGTTGATCCAGCCCTTTTTCCTATCCCTATAATGTGCAGTGTCCACTGGACAATGGCTTGGGAGCATGAAATCAGGTATCTGAAATGCATCAGGTCCATTTTTCACACGCAAGGGCATCAAGACTGCCCAGTAAGAAAACTGGTAAGACAACAGGTAGACTGCTGATAAGGAGTTCTTCCCAGATAACAGTCTAATAATACAACAGCTAGTGGGGGAGGGGTGACTAGAATGCCTAGTCTAGAAGGAAGAAGGCTCTTCCTATCAGAAAAATCAGTCTGAGGTATTTATTCATTTTAACTGTGATGAACCCAGGAACACCTGGGGTGTCTCTTCCACAGTTTAAAAAAACAAAACAGTAAAATCACAACCCTCAGAGAGTCCCCAAACTGATGGCACAGAGTCTTACAACTGTGGTCATAGAAAAGGAACCTTTTGCTTTATATACTATTTTGATAGTCAAAATACATCTACTACAGGGAGCCCACGCAATAATTGTTTTTTGAGTAAATTAATCAAATGGATTAAGGTAATTTGACTACACCTAGGGAACGTTTTCAATCACAGCAGTTAAAATGGTGAAAATCATTTCATAAAAATTCACTTCAAGATCATTAAAACTCAAAAGCTTCACGCTAAGAAACTGAGAGGTATGTAAAATTTAAGGGGGGAGGCGGGGAGTGGAGTTAAAAACTCCTAGGGAAAGTTTGATGAGTTGCTTCGACAGATGTCACCATAGTCTTTTGTGTGTCCGTGTGCTCTGGGCTGACCTACTTCCCTGGAGTCCCCTGCTGATTGGCATTTGCTGCTTCAGGACACTTTCAGGCTAATTGCTTCGCGGTGTGTGAATGAACGGACCAGAAATAGAAGAGGGGCGGGGTTAGTTAAGGACTCAGTTTAGACCCCCAAGAAACATGTCCCCTCAAATTAAAATGCAGAGCGGTTTCTACTCAACTTTCAAAACTACTTGGTTTGCAGAGGGGACAGGATGGACGGAGGGCAGAGTCAGGCGTCCAGAGTCCAGCCTGGCAGCGCCCGGGCGTGCACCGGCCTTCCCGACTCTCAGCTCCTCCACGTCCCGGCTGCCCCAGGCGCGCACCCGAGCGCGGCGTTACCTGCAGCTCGGCCCGCAGGCGCTTGTTCTCCGTGTCCAGCTTGGCCTCGCGGCGGCCCATGGACAGCAACTCCTGATTCTTGCTGACCCGGAAGATCTCGTATTCCTTCTTCAGCCGCTCGTACTCAGCCGCCGCGTACTCCAGCTCGGGCACGGACGAGCCGGTAGACTTAAAGCTAGCCCCCAGCAGCCCGCCGCCACCCGCCCCGCGGGGCAGCGACCCGGGCCCTGCCCCCGCCGCCGCTGCTGCCGCGCCACGGCGGAACGAGCTGCGCAGCAGGCGGGCCTTGGGCTTCACCTCTACCGGGATCTCGCAGGCCTCGCCGCCGCCCGCCCCATAAGTGTCCTCGATCACCTCCCCGCCCGCGGGGCTCACGAGCGACGAGGCGGTCCCCATTACGCCTGTGGCCGCCCCTACTAGCCAGCGGGGTACCAGGAGGGGGCGGGACGCGGCAAACGAGACGGGGCGGGGCGGGACGGATGGGGCGGGGCGCAGGGCGGGCGCGACTGTGGGGCGGGGCAGCAGGAAGGGGCGGGACACAGAGCAAGGAGGGCGGGGCGGATGGATGAGGGGCAGCGGGACGGGGCGGGACAGAGCGCAAGGTAGGCGGGGCAGGATGGAGGGG
>NW_023270268.1:29087061-29106178 GCF_011800145.1 Mirounga leonina
GGGCGGGACAGAGCAAGGAGGGCGGGGCGGGATGGATGAGGGGCAGCGGGACGGGGCGGGACAGAGCGCAAGCAGACTCTGAGATGGAGATAACCATGCAAGATGTTTATTAGGGAGTGCCCTTGGCATCAACACCTATGGAAAGGAAAAGAAGCACGTTTGCATAGCAGCAGAAGTTGAGCTTTGCTGCAGTCTCAGTGGAGGCCTCAGCCAATCTTCAGAGAGTTCTGAAGCTGGGATGATGCTGCACAGTTGTCCTAAAGGCGGGGCGGGACAGAGAGCAAGGAGGGCGGGGCGGGATGGACGGAGCGGGGCGGGGCAGAGCAGTACTGCGGGTGCAGTACGACGGGGTGGTGGGGCGGAGCGCAGGGCGGGCGCGACGGGTGGGGCGGGGCGGGACAGAGCGAGTAGAGGGGCGGCCGCACGTGCGAGACCACTACTGCATTAAGTCCGGGGCCACGGGCGACAGTGCCCACGGCCTCTCTCAGCCGGTTCTACCCAGCCCGAGGCCCCCTGACGGGCGCGTTCCTCAGAGTGAGCGCTGGCCTGGGTCCCGGGTTGCTTCACCTTCGCGGCCGCTGTTTCTGTCCCGCTGCCGCCCCGGACCCAGCGCTCTTCTCTGACGGCAGTTGGGAAATCTGAGAAACATGTTGAGCTCCTGCGGTGTGCCTCTCACTACGTATCTCTCAGAATGCAAGTAGTTGGAATGACCAGCAAGATAAGAAAAAGCTTTTAGACTTTACAGCCTGAGACCACGAGGGACAATCTTTAGACAAGGTGAGGTTTTTTTGACTTCTTGTAGCAGTGGACTCTGGAGGCCACACATCAGGGGAACTGTGGGACATCTCACCAAATAAAGGGAAAGAGTATTACAGTTATTTGGGGCAACGGTCGGCTTTACGTAATAAGAAAACATTTAAAAGATGGGGAAAGTGTTTTAGACTTTAAAGTCAGAGGAGTGGTGTTGACATCTTTTAAAAGGGTATTCCCTTTTAAAGTCCCTGCACCTAACTTGGGCTTCTAGCCTCTCCAGGTTTGGAGGCCTGGGAGAGAGGACAGGAAAGGCTTTATTTGATTGACACTCCTGTGAACTGGATGTTGGTGCTCTTTGGACTTGGTAAACTGCTAAAGTTGGCCTTTTCTCTCATAGGTACTTTTGTAAGTTCTTCAAAGACCCTTCTCCCCGTCATAACTGAAAACTTTCAATCTTCATTTCCCTTGACCCACACCAGTGTGGCTCTATTCAGGCTGTTGCTCCCTCCCTCACCAGCTGTAAGGAATCCAGTGATACATTAAGCATCCTCTCTGCTGATGTTTGTTCAGATTCAAGATAATCCACTGGTTCACTTGCCCGTGAGGCCCACATCTGATCCACAGGTGTTACAGGTCAGGTTTCCTGGGAAGCAGACTCTGAGATGGAGATAACCATGCAAGATGTTTATTAGGGAGTGCCCTTGGCATCAACACCTATGGAAAGGAAAAGAAGCACGTTTGCATAGCAGCAGAAGTTGAGCTTTGCTGCAGTCTCAATGGAGGCCTCAGCCAATCTTCAGAGAGTTCTGAAGCTGGAATGATGCTGCACAGTTGTCCTAAATTGGGGTGCAGGGCTGGGGCTTTATACCCTCTTACCAGCAAGACATCAGCTAACTCTCTTCAGCCAAAACAACCCCCATGGGGACTGATGGTTGAGGGCTGCTTGCTGGCGTCACTTCCAGTGGCCGGAGGAACAAGTCTTTTGGTCATCACAACATCTACCACAGTAGGAAACACAACACAGTCTTTGCTCTGAAGAATTCTGGGAATGCAGGCCAATTCTCCATCAAAGTAGCTAGTCATCCTTTCTCTTACCCTTTAGATTTTCATCAGGAGGGAATCAGACATCAGGCCATTACATTCTTTAAACTCCAGGAGATGTATATTAAGTCTTCAGGTTGTCTCCTGAGATTAAGGAACTTTCCCACTATCACAGTATCTCAGGAATTCTCTCCCTTTTAAAGTCCCTTCTGGGGGCACCCGGGTGGCTCAGTTGGCTAAGCGTCCAACTCTTGATTTTGGCTCAGGTCGTGATCTCAGGGTTCTGGGATGGAGCCCCACGTCATGCTTCTCACTCAGTGGGGAGTCTGCTTATCTCCCTCTCCCTCTGCCCCTCCCCCTGCTCACTTGCACGCAGGTATGCTCTCTCTCTCTAAAAATAAGTAAATAAATCTTTAAAAATAATAAAGTCCCCTGATCTCTTTCAATTCTTGTACTCTCAGTGTGGATCAATGCTTTAAGGATCATCTACCAGGTTTCTGACCACCTCTTTTGCAAAATTCTGCATCTTAATCTTGCACCTCCTTTAGAATGTACCTCAGTTGAAGACTTCCATTATTAGGCTTGCATAATAAAATAAAAGCCATCACCATTCCCTCTAAACCAGTAACAAACTACACTAAACTTCCCACACTTTGTGGAGTAAATTCAGATACTGCAGCCTGGTATTGAGTGCCCCAAAGCAATGAGTCTCTCCTTTCCCCACTTCTCATCTATCCAGTAACATCCCTCTACCCATGTTACTCCAGCCTAGTCAAGCTGATTTTCTCCTCATACCAATATGGTTTCTATTTCCTTTCAGTACTGTCTGTCAATCCCCATCTCTTTCAATATCTATCTTCCTTCTCTAAGAAACTTTCCCCGGATAATTATACCTTTTGCGTTTATCACATCAATAATTTCAGTTTGATAATCCTTGCCTACTATATGCATCTGTACTTAACTGTTTTCCTGACCTTGTTCTCCATTATTGTGTCTATCAATCTTGTTTTTTTGGTAGTTTTTGTTATTGTTGTTATGCCATTTGTTGCTTAGATTCATCCCAGCAACCCTTATTGAACTCCTACTGAAAACATAATGTTTCAGAAAACGAAATACTGATGACCCAAAGAGATGTTAAATACAGTCCTGTTCTCAAAAAGCATGTGAATAGTCATTGCCTTCTTTTTTTTTTTTTTAAGATTTTATTTATTTATTTGACAGAGAGAGACCCAGCGAGAGAGGGAACACAAACAGGGGGAGTGGGAGAAGGAGAAGCAGGCTTCCTGCTGAGCAGGGAGCTCGATGTGGCACTCGATCCCAGGACCTGGGATCATGACCTGAGCCACCCAGGCGCCCTCGTCACTGCCTTCTTTAATAACCTTTATTTTTAAAACAAGATTTTATTTATTTGTCAGAGAGAGAGCACGTGCACACACACAGCAGACAGAAGGAGAAGCAGGCTCCCCACTGAGTAAGGAGCCCAATGCAGGACGTGATCCCAGGACCCTGGGATCATGACCTGAGTCGAAGGCAGACACTTACCTGACTGAGCCACCCAGGCGTCCCCCTTAATAACCTTTAAATAGTTTTTGCAGTTGCCCCAAAACACAAATCCAGGTTTGCTGAGATCATGGAGAATTTTCCCTATATAGTGATTACTAGCTGCCTTTCTCATCAGGGACACTATGTATAAGTTCAGCTTGCATACTGACCTTGGATAACTGTTGGTTAATGCCTAAGTGACCTAATTGGGTGAGCCCAGAGGTGATCCAATCTAGAGTGCTAGCTGTTACTCAGGATGGTAGTGTGGTTAGTTTTCCATGTATTTCCTAATCCTAAAACATCACAGAATTTAGTCTAATGTTTAGTCTAATTTCCAACCTCATAATTTGTTTCCCTTCTTTATGCTAAATTTAATGCACATACCACAATCTGCATTTTGAAAGGATAGCTTTGAATACAGAAGTATGGTGAGGAATAAAGTCTCTGACAGACAGCTTCTGGCTAATTAAGAATGGCTACAATTTTTTTTTAAGATTTTATTTATTTATTTGTCAGAGAGAGAGAGAGAGAGCAAGCAAGCACAAGCAGGGGGAGCAGCAGGCAGAGGGAGAAACAGGCTTCCCGCTGAGCAGGGAGCCTGATGCAGGGCTCGATCCCAGGACCCTGGGATCATGACCTGAGCTGAAGGCAGACGCTTAACCGACTGAGCCACCCAGGCGTCCCTGACTACAATTTTTTTTTAACACTACTTTCATTGAAAGGTGAAGTTTATGATGAGGATGGGCTATATAATTTGTGGGATCCAGTGTAAAATGAAAATGTAGTGCCCTTTATTAAAAAATTATAAAGAATTTCAAGATGGCAACAGAGCATTAAACCAAGCATGGGGTCCTTTTTGTGTTGAGCACTTGGGGTTCTTCAAGAGTTGCACATCCATGACTCCAGCCTGTTTATGACTCCTCCCCTTGAATCTGGTTGGGCTCAGTGAGTGCTTTCACCAGTAGACTATGGTAAAAACGGCTCTATGTTTCTGAGCCCAGGACCTGAGAGAATGGCTGCGTCCACTTCCTGTGTCTTGGAACACTCTCTCTTGGATCCTCGAGTTGCTACATCAGGAGACCTACTACCTCACCTGAGATTGCCAGACTGGAGAGGTAATGTGTGGACATTATAGGCAACAGTCCCAGTAGGACTCAGCCTTCCAGCCAAGGCACATGAAGTGAAGCCATTTTGGCCTCTCCAGACCAGCCTATTTGCTAGTTGGATACCACAAAGTGACTTCAGTCAGTGACGGGGAGAGCAGGAGAATCACTCAGATGATCTCTACCCAAATTTCTGATCCACAAAATCATGAGATATAATAAAGTTGTTGTTAATTTAAGCCACTGAATTTGGGGGTAATTTCTCACACTTAGAAGAAGAGAAAAAATTCCCCACATCTGGTTAGTTTGTGAAATTAATGCTGCCACCTTTTTAAAAAATGTGATTTGTAAAATAAATAGCATTTCTGGTGGTTAGCGTATACTTGGTTTTCAGACTATGAATTTCAGGATCACTTGGGATACTTGTTAAAAATTAAGATCCACTGAATTTTAATTTCTGAGACTGGAGCTTGCAAATTTGCCTGTTTCTTTAGCTCCCAGGTGATACTTACGTACTTTAAGATCTTAGAACCAGTGAAATTGCATAAAGATTGTGGCTAGTGATGACCTAATTCCTTGCTACTGAACGTGTGATCTATGGACAGCAGCATTAGCATCACCTTAAAGCTTGTTAGGAGTCAGATTCTCAGGTGCCATCACAGATGGACTGAGTCACAATGTGCAGATTAAGAAGATTCCCCAGGTGCTTTGAATATACCCTAAAATATGAGAAACACTGCTATAGAACAATGATACTTAACCTTGGTTGCACATTACAATCACTTGGAGAACTTAAAAAAAAAAAATACTGCTGCCTGGACCTCTCTCCAGAACAATTAGAACAAAATCTCCAGCGGGTGAAGATCTGGCCATCATTATTTTAATCAGTAGTCAAGGGAGAAAACCAATGGTTTCATCCTCTGCTGTCTCATTATTGCCAACATGTGTGCAGTCCCCTTGGTAACCGTCTTGGCATATGTTTGCATACATCTAGAGTCCTATTAAAACTTTCTTCCCGGGACGCCTGGGTGGCTCAGTTGGTTAGGCGACTGCCTTTGGCTCAGGTCATGATCCTGGAGTCCCAGGATCGAGTCCCGCATCGGGCTCTCTGCTCAGCAGGGAGTCTGCTTCTCCCTCTGACCCTCCCCCCTCTCATGCTCTATCTCATTCTCTCTCTCAAATAATAAAAAGAAAAAAAAAATCTTTAAAACTTTCTTCCCTTTCATCCGTTCATCATAGTGAGTGCACATGTGATTTTGACCATATTGATAGTATTGTGCTTCACTTTTAGAGATAGACATGGCATCACAAATGGTCACTATGTCCCCCCAAAAAAATCCAATTGGAAATGCTACATAGAGTAATAGTGTTTGGAGAGAAAGCCAACCTTCTCCCAGGTCATTTAGCCCGGCTCGTTCTACCAAGTGAATTCTGATTCCTGAAGTCCCTTGCTACAAAGTCTGTCTGTATGACCCTGATTTCAGGAATTAATTAACAATGGGAGCATCTAATCTGATTAAGCGTCTGTGATTTAACATTTCTACCACTAGGAGGCAGTATAACTCAGGAAAAATTAATTTGGTTGATAATTTGTATATATAAAAAAGTCCTCTTTCTCATATGAAGATAAAAATTTTAAAGAATTCAGTCCAAGTGTGGCTGTTTTCAGTAGTGATCATCTGCATTGCCTTACTTAGTTCCCGTCACAAGTAATAACATGACTCTGGACATTAGTCCTGAAACAAAACAAGAGCAGAGGTTGGCTAAGTTTTTCTATAAAGGACCAGACACTAAAGATTTGACTCTCTGTGGGCCATTCGATCCCTGTCTTAATTACTCAAGTCTGCCATTATAGCTCGAGAACAGCCATACATAGACATAAATGAATGGGCATGTCTGCATTCCAATTAAACTTGATTTACAAAAATAGATGGCAGGGCAGATTTGGCTTGAGGGCTATAGTTTGCTGACCTCTGAAATAGAGGGCTAATTTTCAAACCTGGATCATTTTCAGAAGTACCTGGGGAGCTTGTTAAAAAATGTAGAGTCCTGAACCCCACATCAAATCTACTGAATCAAATTATCTGTGGATGGGGCCCAGGCATCTAAAATTTTTAAGTCCCTACATGACTCTGAAGCAAATATTAATTTAGTAACCATTATGCCAAAATAAAATTAACTGCTTTTTGGGGGGGGAATTTTAAGGTCTTCCATGGCATTTTACAATATTTTCAGTATCTGAATAAACCTATGTTGTAAAAGATATAAATGCAGAGTTTCGGCTTAGATTATCCTATAGGTACAATCAACGCACATCAGTGAAGTTCTCATTTCTGCGTAAATGTTTGTATTAAGCCACTGGTTTGGCGGTGGTTTTGTACCCCAGCACATTTTAGCCTGTCCTGATAGAGGGGCATACTGAATTAGTTTGAACACGGAAGGGGGGGGAGATGGAAGAAAATGGAAAAAAGGAGAAAGAAGAGTTTAGAGAGGTGGTGGAATGTTTTGCAATATCTCCCCAAAATGTCTCAAATCTTTATGAAATTTACAACCTCACAAAAAGTTTGCTGTGACTGAACTTTTGATTTTTTTTTTTTTTTAAAGAAATTGGTGAAGGGGAGGGGTTTAATGCCTAGAGGAGTACAAAGGTGAAACAACACACGGATGCAGTGGGCAGGGAAGTTGGGGAAGAATATTTTAAATATGGAGTATCCATTCTTCATGATGTATGTTCTCTGAAGATAGAGTTGCCCTGGGCTTTTTACCTTGGACTAAGTAACTATATGGATATATAGAAAGACATGCTTTAAAAAGAGTTGCAATGGGTTTTCTTAAGAATATGATAGCAAATATATTTACTAGTGGTCCTAAAGCAGACCACACACTTTGGACGTTTATTTAACAAGTAAAACGGTTCTGTTTTTCTGGAGCAGAAGCAGCCTTGGGGGTGCAGGAAGCCATTTATTTCTTGCTTGCTGAAAAATGTCCCTTTGTTTCTCAAGTTCAGTGTTGTTCTTCCCCCACCTTCCCCCCCTCACAATCAACTCTGAAGTTGAATATAACCTTAATTTTTTTTATGGAACCACTCATTTCAAACCTGGCAGCCAATGTCCACCTCAGACTGTCATTAGTGACTATCACTTCTTACCCACACTCATGACGCACATGCCAGGAAGCAGGCAAGGAGCCAGATTTAATCAGCTCCCATGAAGGGAAATGCGGTCTTTTCTCTACCGTGCAAATCTGAAAAGAATGTACCTTTTCTGACTTAAGTCAGACACAGGAAAGTCCGCTGAGATCGGGAATTGTAAGAAAACAAACTTTATTTCTTCACAAGTTATTATGGATAAAAATGGCAAGTTTTAACTTTCAGAGTTTAAAATGTAGGAGAGTTTATCTTTTAGATAAGATTTATTCATGGTTATAAAATTTTACTAACTCTTATAATACTAATGGGAGTTTTTATATTTGAGTTATAGCCTCAATCTATAAGTGAGTTGTGTTCCAACAATTAATCTAATCATCTGATATTTAGTATTTAAGCATATTTTCTCAAGAAACAATGTTAGGCAAGGTGGTTATTGTTTTAGCTCAGCACACAGAATATTATTATGCTAAATGCAGAATAAAAATAATTTAAATGTCATTGTAACATGTATTCTATGGAACCATGCTTTCAACATTTAACTCAGATTACCTAGGAACACATCCATCCTTGGGTTGTGAAATCTTAGATATCACCCCTACTCATATTTGTGGACTGTTAGATGCCAGAAAGAAGATAACTACAGAAGGAAATAATAACAGAGTAGAAATACATGAAATAGAGATTGGAGAGACAATACAAAAGATCAACAAAATGAATGGTTGGTTTTTGAAAATATAAACAGCACTGACAAACTTTTAGCTAGACTAAGAAAAAAGGAGACTCAAAGAAAACAGAGAAAAAGCTCCTTGACGTTGGTCTTGGCAGTGATTTTTTTTTTTTTTTGGATATGATGCCAAAATCACAAGCAACAAAAGCAAAAATAAACAATTGGGATTACATCAAATTAAAAAATTTCTATACAGCAGCACCTGGATGGCTCAGTCAGTTGAGCGACCGACTCTTGGTTTCAGCTCAGGTCATGATCTCAGGGTCATGAGATTGAGCCCCATGTCAGACTCCATGCTCAGCAAGGAGACTTCTCGAGATTCTCCTTCTCCCTCTCCCTCTGCCCCTCCCCCTGCTCGCACTTGCTCTCTCTCTCTCTTTCTCTCTCAAATAAGTAAATAAATCTTAAAAAAATAAAAGAAGCTTCTGTACAGCAAAAACAAAATCAAACCAAAAAGAACAAAACAAAATGAAAAGGCAACTAAGGAATGAGAGAAAATATTTACAAAACTTATATCTGATAAAAGGTTAGTATCCAAAATATATAAAGAACTAAAAATATAAAAATACAAAAATATATATATAACTTATATGACTCAATAGCAAAAGCATCAAATAATCCAATTTTAAAACGGGCAAAGGACCTGAAAAGATGATTTTCCAAAGAAGACATATAAATGGTCAGCAAGTACATGAAAAGGTGTTCAATACCACTAATCATAGAGAAATGCCAATCAAAACCACAATGAGATATCACCTCCCACTTGTTAGAATGGCTGTTATCAAAAAGGCAAGAGCTAATAGGTGTTGACAAGGGTATGGAGAAAAGGGAACTCTTTTGCCCCACTGTTGGTGGCATTATGGAAAATAGTATGGAGTTTCCTCAAAAAATTGATAGAACTATCAGCAATCCAACTTCTGGGTATATATCTGAAGGAAATGAAATCTCAAGGAGAGAATCTGTACCTTGTGTTCACTGCAGCATTATTCATAATAGCCACCACATGGAAACAACCTAAATGGATGGATGCTGATGGATGAATGAATAAAGAAACCATGGTATACATACACAGTGGAATAGTGTTCAGCCTTAAAAAAGGAAGTCCTGCCACAGATGAACTCTGAGGGCATTATACTAAGTGAAAGAACCCAGATGCAGAAAGACAAATACTGTATGATCTCACTTATATGTGGAATCTAAAAAAGTTGAATTCATAGAGGCAGAGAGTAGAATGGTGGTTACCAGGAGTGGGGAGGTAAAGGAAATGGGCAGATGTTGGTCAAAGGCTATAAACTTTGCATTATAAGATGAATAACTTCTGGGGATCTAATGTACAACATGGTGACTATGGTTAAGAATATTGTATACTTGAAATTTGCTAAGAGAGTAGATTTTAAATTTTCTTACCACACACACAAAAATGGTAACTATATGAGGTGATGGGTGTGTTAACTAACCTTATTGTGGTAGTCATTTCAAATATATATGTATAGCAAATCATCACACTGTATACCTTAAACTTACACAATGTTATTTGTCAGTTATATCTCAATAAAGCTGGAAGAAAACCAAGATTCTGCTATATACTCATCCAAACAGCAAAAAGAAAAAGAAAAAAAGAGACTGTCACAAGGACAAGAATTTGGAGTAACTGCAACTCTACTGCACTGTCTGAGGGAGTATAAATTGACACAAGCACTTTGAAAAATTATTGGGCAATATCTCTTAAAGCTGCATATCCTACCTACCCTAGTCATAGGCATGATCCTTATAGAAATGTCCCAAAAGACATGTACAAGAATGTGAAGAGTAGTATTACTCATAACTACCCAAGTTCCTATCAACAGTAAAATGGACAAATATATGGTGGAATATGGTCACAAAGGAATACTACACAATAATGAAATGCATAAATTACGTCAACAGGCTAGTAACATGATTACATTTCATAAATGTTGGACAAAAGAGGCAGACACAAAAAAGTTCATGTTTCATGATGTCATTTATAGTATATTCCAAAGCAGGCAAATGTAATTTATGATAGTCAAGGTCAGAGTAGTAATTTCCTTTGGCAAGAGAGAGAGTCTGGGGGCTTCTAGGGTGCTGGTAGTGTTCTATCTTTGATCTTTCTTTGATCTGGAAGGTAGTAACATGAGTTGTTCGCTTTATAAAAATTAGCTGAGATTTACACTTAAGATTTGCACACTTTTCTACATGTCTGCTGAATTTTAATAAAGAAAATTCACTCTTAGATAAATGAGGACACCTATAGCCACAGGTCGAAGTGGGCACATTCCATTGGTCTGACAGCAGAGGCTCCAGCAGGGAGGGGACCTGGAAGAGCGGAAAAGGAATAAGTTGTTATATAATTTCCATTGTTTAGATTCTAGCAAGATCTTGTGCAAATTATTTGACTTCTTGCACCTTGGTTTCCTCATTTGAAAATGAAGACAGTAGAGATTCACTTCATAGCAGCTGTAGACAGCCAAATGAGTAGTCTAGAAGTGTTAGAATTCATTATATCTTGTTCCTCAGGCATCTAGAAGCATACTACCTAATTGAGCTAAATTCTCTAAGTAACTTAGTAGGGTGACCCTAAAGAAAATTTGACAAGCCTGACAGATATATTTCATTCTCTGAAGGCTATTTGTTTTGTTTTGTTTTGTTTGGTTTGGTTTGGTTTTTTTTTTTTAAAGATTTTATTGATTTATTTGACAGAGAGAGAGATAGCGAGAGCAGGAACACAAGCAGGGGGAGTGGGAGAGCGAGAAGCAGGCTTCCTGCCGAGCAGGGAGCCCGATGTGGGACTCGATCCCAGGACCCTGGGATCATGACCTGAGCCGAAGGCAGACGCTTAACGACTGAGCCACCCAGGCGCCCCTCTGAAGGCTATTTGGACTGACAGACCAAGACAGCCTTCCTGTGACAAAGAAAACACTGGCATATCTGCATCCTTAAGCACACATCACCACTGTCCTAAAATCAGTGTCTCTTGACTGCTTTTGTGGCTGTTCCATTTTGAACCAGTCAAAATCATTCCAAGAAGAGGGTCTGTTAGATTCTGAGGTCAAGAAGCAGAAAATGTCAGACTTTTTTTTAGCAGCATCTGAGTTGTCTTCCATACGTCAGTTTTTCAGATGACAACAGATTCACCAATCAAATTGAACCAAACCAAACCAAAATCCACAAAAAACACTACCCTGAAAATGGAGGAAATGGTTATTTTTCATGGTGCAGGAAACATAACCATTTTAGTCTTGACAAGTCATTACTTGGCAGCACGAAATTACAGGATATAGCAAATAGGGAATAGTTTGCCTACTCACTTTTTATTACCTGTAATTAATGTTTTCTCCACTTCTGTTGGACTCAGAGAGTCTCCCCCAAATTGTGTCTTTGGCTTTTCTTCCAGTTTATTTGGGTTTTGAGTGGCCCCAACCTCAGCCACAAGGTCAGCAGCAGTCTGTGTACAAGTGACATTTAAATCCACCCTCCCACCCTTGAACTTCTCTTCATTTTTGCATTGCATTTTGTCAAGTGTACTTCCACTGGATGCTCATTTGCAATTCAAATTATACCTGGGGAAGGCTCATCTTCTAATCTTTTCCAGAGAAGGATAAGCCACAGTCTTTTTTCTTACACCATTTAATCTTCAAATCAGGCAATTAAGTAACATTTATGACCTACCAATAGGGTCTCCCCACCTTCACAAAGCCAGTTATGCAAATTTATGTGATTCTGTCACTAGGAAGTTTCCAGAGATTCAGGTTCACTGCCCTTGCCTTGCCCTATGCCTCCTACAGGTTAATTTTGATCCTTGGGGGTTATCCATAACTTCCCTTTAGAACAATTTAAAAACACCCCCTAAGAAGAAACTTCAGATTCACTTAAAATCCATTCTTGTCTTTCTCCAGTATATACTATTTGTTACTTAGGATTATTAACTTTTTCACTAGAGGATTTTAGATTTTTATGTCATCTTTTTCATCTTTGTGGTTTTAGAGCCACAGTAATATTGCCCAGAATAATGGAGCTATATTTCCACCATAGCAGACTCTCTAGCACTGGTCCTTTCCATTTAATCCCTGAGACTTTCCAAAGCTTTGGCATAGTAGAAGGAATAAAAGGCAGTGAGCTATACCAGGCTTTGAATCCCAGCTCTGCCATATTCTAGCAGTGTGACTTTTGACAAGTTACTTTACCTCTCTGAACCTTTTTCTGTTAGTCTTTTCTGTTAGTTTTTTTTTTTTTTCTTAATAGGAAAATGGAGTTGCCTCATAGACTGAGCTTTATCTAGCATGATCCCTTGCTTAGTCTGTGATAGCTCCTTTCTCCCTCACCTCCCTACTCCCTTGCATCTGGGAACTAAATGAACCAATTTCCTGAAAGTTAAAGGGTTGAAGTTCAGACTGAAGTAGGTTCTGACATTATATGCATCACTGATAAAAACAAACAAACATATAATTGTTACTTCTATGTAATTCATTTATCGGGAAACTTCAGCTATGTGAAATACCACCCAAACACCATAAATGCAAAAGGAGGAAAGTAGGGTTCCCCCAAATCCTTGCACTTTCCATGGCCAACATTCACCTGACTCATGAGCGAGCATCCAGGGTCTCTATGAAGATCATATGTACTAGTATGTTGGATATTGGCTTCCAATTTTACAAATTAGAAAAGACTAAAGAAGGCAGAAACATTGGCAGTAGTGAAAGCAACAGTTGTGGCCTAAAGTTAATGGAGGAAACAGGAGAACTAAAAAACATAGATAGGAGAATTTTTTTAAAAGGAGTAGAATTTTTTTTTTAAAGAGTTTAACACTCCTGTAGTCCCTGAGAGCATTGCAGGAGAGTATAATAATCAATGTCCATAATGATTTCTTAATTATCAGTGAAAGCATATATTATGTTGCTGTTAGTTTAAATATATTGGAAAGTGTGTAATAGGTTTTTGTTTCTGTTTTTTTAATTCAATTAGCCAACATATAGTACATCATTAATTTTTGATGTAGTGTTAGATGATTCATTATTTGCGTATAACACCCAGTGCTCATCACACCACGTGTCCTCCTTAATGCCCATCACCCAGTTACCCCAACCCCCCCCCACCTCCCTTTCCACAGTCCTCAGTTTGTTTCCTGGAGTCAAAAGTCTCTCATGGTTTGTCTCCCTCTCTGATTTCTTCCCATTCAGTTTTCACTCCCTTCCCCTGTGATCCTCTGTGCTATTCCTTATGTTCCACATATGAGTGAAACCATATGATAATTGTCTTTCTCTGCTTGACTTATTTCACTTAGCATAATCTCCTCCAGTTCCGTCCATGTCAATGTAAATGGTAGGTATTCATCTTTTCTGATGGCTGAGTAATATTCCATTGTATATATGAACCATATCTTTATCCATTCATCTGTGGAAGGACATCTTGGCTCCTTCCAGAGTTTGGCTATTTTGGACATTGCTGCTATTGGGGTGCATGTTCCCCTTCTTTTCACTACATCTGTATCTTAGGGGTAAATGCCCAGTAGTACAATTGCTGGGATGTAGGGTAGTTCTATTTTTAACTTCTTGAGGAACCTCCATACTGTTTTCCAGAGTGGCTGCACCAGCTTGCATTCCCACCAACAGTGTGAGAGGGTTCTCCTTTCTCCACAACCTTGCCAACATCTGTTGTTCCCTGTCTTGTTAATGTTTGCCATTCTAACTGGTGTAAGGTGGTATCTCATTGTGGTTCTGATTTGTATTTTCCTGATGGCAAGTGATGTGAAGCATTTTTTCATGTGTCTGTTGGTAATTTGTATGTCTTATTTGGAGAAGTGTCTGTTCATGTCTTCTGCCCATTTCTTGATTGGATTTTTGGTTTTGGGGTATTAAGGTTGATAATTTCTTTATAGATCTTGGATACCAGCCCTTTATCTGTTATGTCATTTGCAAATATCTTCTCCCATTCTTTAGGTTGCGTTTTAGTTTTGTTGACAGTTTCCTTTGCCGTGCAGAAGCTTTTTATCTTGATGAAGTCTCAGTAGTTCATTTTTGCTTTTGTTTCTCTTGCCTTTAGAGACGTGTCTTGCAAGAAGTTGCTGTGGCCGAGGTTGAAGAGGTTGCTGCCTGTATTCTCCTTTAGGATTTTGATGGATCCCTGTCTCACATTTAGGTCTTTCATCCATTTTGAGTTTATCTTTGCATATGGTGTAAGAGAATGGTCCAGTTTCATTCTGCATGTGGCTGTCCAATTTTCCCAACACCATTTGTGGAAGAGACTGTCTTTTTTCCACTGGATATTCTTTCCTGCTTTGCCAGAGATTAGTTGACTGTAGAGTTGAGAGTCCATTTCTGGGCTCTCTGTTCTGTTCCATTGATCTATGTGTCTGTTTTTGTGCTGGTACCATACTGTCTTGATAATCACAGCTTTATAATATACCTTGAGGTCAGGCATTGTGATGCCCCCAGTTTTGGTTTTCTTTTTCAACATTCCTTTGGCTATTTGGGGTTTTTTCCTCGTTCCATACATGTTTTGGGATTGTTTGTTCCAGCTCTGGCAAAATGTCGATGGTATTTTGATAGGGATTGCATTGAATGGTAGATTGCTCTGCGCCTGTACTCTAGAAACTACAGAATACTTATGAAAGAAATTGAGGAAGGCACAAAGAGATGGAAAAACATCCAACGCTCATGGATTGGAAGAATAAACATTGTTAAAAGGTCTACGTAATATATATTTTTTTAATTTCTATGCTAAGTATTTACTTAAAAAAGATGTTGATGGCCCTTCATCAAGAAATTTCAATTATCTTGAAATTTTTTCATGTTATAATAATACCAACATTTTCTTTTCTTTTCTTTTTTTTACCAACATTTTATTCTAAATAACAGTATTCATGTAATACAAGGAACATACAATTTGAGAGTTCTACTGACATGTGTTTCCTGTTCCACTCTCTCTGAAACTATTTTTTGATGAGATTTTTATTCTTTGGTCAGTGGGAAGATTTAAACATTATTTGTTTGAACAGGCAAAATCATAGACCTTCATTTTAAGATTTCTTGGGGGGTGTTTATGAAGAATTTCTTAAGACGCCTCCCTATTTAGATTGGTCTCATGTCTGGGTAGCTTGGAGACATATTCAGGAGATCAGCATCTTACAAAAATGACAAATTTTCTGAGATTTTTTTTTCCCCCATCGCAAAGTATTCTCTTTGTGGTTGTAGATCAGTGGTTTATTATAAAAGGATATAATTCAGGAATACCCAGATGAAAGAGATGCATAAGGCAAGGTATGTGGGAAGCGATGTAGAGTTTCCATGCCTTGGCCAGGCACCTCACTCTCCCCAAATCTCCACGCGTTCACCAACCCCGAAGCTCCCAATTATCTTGGAATTTTATATGTGGAACATCTGTGATGTCAATTACTTCCATTCATACTTCTGTGCGTGTGTGTGTGTGTGTGTGTGTACATACAAACACATAATTCTCTTTAAAAGATTTTGTTATAAGGTAATACATTCATGTAAAGACATCGCTGAGCTACTTTGGGAGATGCAGTTACTAAGAGTATAAAAATTCTTAATTCTATTGTGGTGTCACAGAACATTGCTGCAGTAAGGTTTCAGTGGACAAAATCACATCTATCAAATACTATTTTCTTGGATTATGAACAAACATCCTTTGAGTAAATTAGATCCTTCTTCAATAAAATTTCAGGTTTCCTATAATCTAAAAAGTGATTTTGCCACTCTTCCCTCTGCATTAAATTATGACGAATGTTTCAGCCTCTTAGAGTAAATTGGCTTCCCCAGAACTACCTGTGTTTTTGAAATTACTTTTCTTTCTGTAGAAGTAATTTCTACACATTATTGAACTCTATCACAAAGTTTCTATCCTGGGTAATTTTTCTTTATCCTGGGTAACTTCATAGATTTAAACATTGTAGTTTCAGAAGCCACATATAAATTAACAATTTTTTTTGATCAGTACTCATGACTTAGTTAAAAATGTTTTCCTCTTTGTTTTTTTTTTTTAATCAAAATAAACCAAAGACCTATATCCAGCAGATGCTGGAGTTCTAATTCTATTTAAAAGGAGAAATATATACCTATCTTACCTTCATTTAGATTAATCAAGTATTTTAAACTTGTTCCATCTCTCCATATGAACTTGTTAGGTGTACATTTATATATTAATATTTTAGTGGTTGTTCTAAACATTTCAACATGTACCCTTGGTTATTAGAGTTTATCATGAGTTAGGACTTTTAGCACTTCTCAGATAATGCAAGTATTTAAAAACTTAAACTTTATTTACTCTCCTTCAACTTTTGTGTTTTTGTTATGCATTTTATCTTTATATTTAAAGTCCTATGACATAATTATTTTTATATAGTGGATATTTATTCATATTTATGCTACTTTTACCTCTTCTGTTGCACTTCATTCCTTACTACATTCTCTGCTTCCATCTGGGGTCATTTTTATTCACTTGAAAAACTCCCTTTAGTATTTTCTTATAGGGAAAATCCGCTGGTGACAAATTTTCTCCATTTTTGTCTTAAAACATCTTTATTTCATTTTCTTTTTTGAAGAATATTTTTATTGAGTTTATATTTTATATAGTTTATTGAGTATATTTATAGGATTGTAGGCTGGCAGCTTCTTCTTTCAGCATCTTGAAATGTGTTATTTCATTGATTTCTACTTTCACTGTGTATGTTTGATAATCAACTATAAGTCTCATTGCTGAGCCCTTGAAGATAATGTCTACCCTGTGTCTGCCCCACATGGCTGATTTTTGATTTTCTCTTTATTTTTCATTTTCAGCAGTTTGGCTATGATTTTTTAGAAAGATTTATTTATCTATTTGAGAAAGGGAGAGAGAGCAAGCATGAGCAGGAGGGGCAGAGGGAGAGGGAGAGAGAATTTCAAGCCTGACACAGGGCTTGATCTCACAACCCTGAGATCATGACCTGAGCCGAAACTAAGAGTCGGATGTATGACTGAGCCACCCAGATGCCCCTGGCTATGAGATTTTTTTTTTTTTTGTACACTGTTGGGATTTTAGAGTTTCTTCAGCCTAAATCTTGATGTTGATCATTTTTATAAATTCTCAACCAATCATTCTTTGATTCAAATATTGTTTAAAACACCAAACCAAACCAAAAAACCCACAAATATTGTTTGTTTATTTTTGTTTGTTTGTTTTTTACCAAATCTCTCTTGTTATTCTGGTTCTTTGATTAAATATATATTTGACCTTTTGACCTTATAAGTTTCTTTTTTTCTGCATTTTCCATTTTTTTAATTCTCCCTGTGCTTCAGTCTGGATATTTTATACTGAACTATCTTCACTTTCATTAATCTTCACATATACTGAATTTAATCTGCCTTTAAAATCATGCTTAATTCTCATAATTATTCATTTAGTTATTTGTGCTTATTTATACTAGAATTTTAATTTAATTCTAGTAGAGTCCAGTCCTTTCATAAAAAAAGTCTCCATATTGTCATCTATTTTCTTGAACGTATTGGTCTCCTAGAAAACTCACTGGACCAAAAGACTTTAGTAGAAAATAAATGTGCTGAAAGATGACTGCTGCCCCAGCCTATTGAATCTCATTTCTACAAGTGGGAACACTAAACACAAGATATAAAGGTTGGAAATAATGAGAATTATATATAGCAAAAGAGAGGATGACCTGCATTTATGACATAAAATGGTTATAGAATTTAAATGCTGAATAAAACTTTAGTGATAGTGTCAGCTAAACCCACCCCAGTGCCAAATGTCTTGCACCTAGTGAACGCTCAGTAAGTCTATATAATGAATGCATCCTCTGGATGAGTAAATCAAGCCTAGATGACCTGCCTAAGAAACATTTTGCAAGCATAGCTAAAATGGAGCTCAATTCAGGAGAATGTCACAGAATTGTCATCTCTATAAAGTATCTTCCACTGACACGTGTCATTTTCCTCCATTTATTAGAGTTTTTATTATAAAAATTTAAAACATATACAAAGTAAACTGAATGATTTACATAAGCAAAGTAATAAATTCCATGAACCTATCACCAAAGTTCAAAATTGTTCAACATTCTAATTATTATTTTTCTGTAATTATTGATTTATTGATTCCCTTACCCACTCACCAACCCTCAGTTTATAATTTTTTTAACAAAATTTTTGAGGTAGAATTTACAAACATCGAAAAGAGAAATCTAACTGTTAGTACAATGTTGGCAAGTAGATCTACTCATGGAACTGTACTATTATGGACTGAATTGTGTCCCCTTAAAATTCGGTTTGAAGCCCTAAACCCCAGTGTAACTGTATTTGGAGATAGGGCCTGTAAAGAGGTAATAAAGGTCAAGTGAGATCATCAGCCGGGGACCTTGATCTGATAGGACAGGTGTCCTTGTAATAAGCAGAAGAGACATCAGAGATCTCTCTCTGCACACAGAAAGGAAGGGTCGTATGAGCACATAGCCAGATGGTGGCCACTGACAAGCCAGGAGAAGAGGCCTCAGAATGAAACCAAACTGGTCAGCACCTTGATCTTGGACTTCCAGTCCCCAGAACTGTGAGAAATACAGTTCTGTTGCTTAAGCCACCCCATCTATGGTATTTTTTCATGGCAGCCCTAGCTGACCAACACATACTCTAGAATGATAGAGAACATTCTTATATACCCAGAGAACTTCCTCACCTCTCTTTCCAGATTATCCCTAATGCTCTTCTTCTTACTCTTTTTTTGTTTAAAGATTTTATTTATTTATTTATTTATTTATTTATTTATTTATTTATTTATTTATTT
>NW_023270268.1:29106188-29140611 GCF_011800145.1 Mirounga leonina
TTTATTTATTTATTTATTTATTTATTTATTTATTTATTTATTTATTTGACAGAGAGAGAGAGAGCAAGAGAGGGAACACAAGCAGGGGGAAGGGGAGAGGGAGAAGGAGGCTTCCCGCAGAGCAGGGAGCATAATGTGGTGCTCGATCCCAGGACCCTGGGATCATGACCCAATCTGAAGGCAGATGCTTAAGGACTGAGCTACCCAGGCGCCCCTCTTCTTCTTACTCTTGATACAAATGCTGTTATGATTTTTTTAACCTTATATTTATTTTGCTTGTTTTAGAAATTCATATAAGTGAAATAATTCAGCATGTTGTCTTTTGGGTTTCTTTTGCTCAATATTATGTCTGTGAGACTCATCTATGTTGTGATTATGTAGTTCATTCTTTTTCATTGTTCAGTAGGATTTAATTGCATGAATGTATCACCGTTTTTCTGTTCTCATGACGTCAGACCTTTGAGTTGATTCCAGTTTTTGGCTGAACAGAGCTGCTATGTATATTCTTGTACAAGCCTTTTTGTGGACATAAGTTTTGATTTCTCTCAGATAAATGCCTGGGAGTAGAAATGCTGAGTCGAAGAGTATGTGTGTGTGTGTGTGTGTTTTTTTTTTTAAGATTTTATTTATTTATTTGAGAGAGAGAGAATGAGAGACAGAGAGCATGAGAAGGAGGAAGGTCAGAGGGAGAAGCAGACTCCCTGCTGAGCAGGGAGCCCGATGCGGGACTCAATCCCGGGACTCCAGGATCATGACCTGAGCCGAAGGCAGTCGCTTAACCAACTGAGCCACCCAGGCGCCCAAGTATGTGTGTGTTTAACTTCATAAGAAACTGCCAAACCTTTTCCCAAAGTAGTTATCATTTTACATTCCTACTAGGGATGTGTAAGATTCTGGTTACCCTCCATCTTTGTCAGCATTTGGTATTTTCAGTCTTTTTAATTTTAGCCATTCTAGTGGATGTGTAGTGATATTTCATTGGGATTTTAGTTTACATATGCCTGATGATTAATGATGTGGAACACTTTTTTTATGTGCTCATTGTCCATTTGTATATTTTTCTTTGTGAAGTATCTGCTATGTGCTTGCCTATTTTAAATCATTTCCTATTATTATTATTATTTTGTTGTTGTAATTCATTATATGTTCCAAATATAAGTTCTTTGTCAACCATATGATTTGTAGATATTTTCTATAAGTCTGTGGCTTTTTCTTAATATTGTCTTTTGATGAGCACAAATTTTAAATTTTGATGAAGTCTAATTTATCAAAATTTACTTCTATGGTTATCACTTTTGGCATTCTGCCTAAGAAATCTTTGTCTACTCTCAGGTTATGAAAATATTCTTCTATGTTTCTTTGACAGACTTTATGGTTTTATTTTTATGTTGTAGTCTATGATCTATCTTAAACATTAACATGCTTGAGGTCACACTGTGTATAGAGCCTTTCAAATTGCCCCCCCAAGTATTTCATCAATCTTTTTTTTTATTATGTTATGTTAATCACCATACATTACATAATTAGTTTTTGATGTAGTGTTCCGTGATCCATTGTTTGCATATAACACCCAGTGCTCCATGCAGAATGTGCCCTCTTTAATACCCATCACCAGGCTAACCCATCCTCCCACCCCCCTCCCCTCTAGAACCCTCAGTCTGTTTTTCAGAGTCCATAGTCTCTCATGGTTCATCTCCCCTTCTGATTCCCCCCCCTTCATTCTTCCCCTCCTGCTATCTTCTTCTTCTTATTTTTTTTAACATATAATGTATTATTTGCTTCACAGGTACAGATCTGTGATTCAACAGTCTTGCACACTTCACAGCGCTCACCATAGCACATACCCTCCCCAATGTCTATCACCCAGCCACCCCATCCCTCCCATCCCCCACCACTACAGCAACCCTCAGTTTGTTTCCTGAGATTAAGAATTCCTCATATCAGTGAGGTCATATGATACATGTCTTTCTCTGATTGACTTATTTCGCCAGCATAATACCCTCTGCTTCCATCCACATCGTTGCAGATGGCAAGATTTCATTCCTTTTGATGGCTGCATAATATTCCATTATATATATATATATACACCACATCTTCTTTATCCATTCATCTGTCGATGGACATCTTGGCTCTTTCCACAGTTTGGCTATTGTGGACATTGCTGCTATAAACATCGGGGTGCACATACCCCTTTGGATCCCTACATTTGTATCTTTGGGGTAAATACCCAGTAGTGCAATTGCTGGATCATATGGTAGCTCTATTTTCAACTTTTTGAAGAACCTCCATACTGTTTTCCAGAGTGGCTGCACCAGCTTGCATTCCCACCAACAGTGGAGGAGGGTTCCCCTTTCTCCACATCCCCGCCAACATCTGTCGTTTCCTGACTTGTTAATTTTAGCCATTCTGACTGGTGTGAGGTGATATCTCATTGAGATTTTGATTTGGACTTCCCTGATGCCGAGCGATGTTGAGCACATTTTCATGTGTCTGTTGGCCATTTGGATGTCTTCTTTGGAAAAATGTCTGTTCATGTCTTCTGCCCATTTCTTGATTGGATCATTTGTTCTTTGGGTGTTGAGTTTAAGTTCTTTATAGATTTTGGATACTAGCCCTTTATCTGATATGTCATTTGCAAAGATCTTCTCCCATTCTTTTAGTTGACTTTTGGTTTTGTTGACTGTTTCTTTTGCTGTGCAAAAGCTTTTTATCTTGATGAAGTCCCAATAGTTCATTTTTGCCCTTGCTTCCCTTGCCTTTGGCGATGTTTCTAGGAAGAGGTTGCTGCAGCTGAGGTCAAAGAGGTTGCTGCCTGTGTTCTCCTTTAGGATTTTGATGGACTCCTGTCTCACATTGAGGTCTTTCAACCATTTTGAGTCTATTTTTGTGTGTGGTTAAGGAAGTGGTCCAGTTTCATTCTTCTGCATGTGGCTGTCCAGTTTTCCCAACACCATTTGTTGAAGAGACTGTCTTTTTTCCATTGGACATTCTCCTGCTTTGTCAAAGATTAGTTGACCATAGAGTTGAGGGTCCATTTCTGGGCTCTCTATTCTGTTCCATTGATCTATGTGTCTGTTTTTGTGCCAGTACCATACTGTCTTGATGATGACAGCTTTGTAATAGAGCTGGAAGTCCAGAATTGTGATGCCGCCAGCTTTGCTTTTCTTTTTCAACATTCCTCTGGCTATGAGGGATCTTTTCTGGTTCCGTACAAATTTTAGAATGATTTGTTCCATTTCTTTGAAAAAAGTGGATGGTATTTTGATGGGGATTGCATTGAATGTGGAGACTGCTCTAGGTAGCATTGACATCTTCACAATATTTGTTCTTCCAATCCATGAACATCGAACGTTTTTCCATTTCCTTGTGTCTTCCTCAATTTCTTTCATGAGTATTTTATAGTTTTCTGAGTACAGATTCTTTGCCTCTTTGGTTAGATTTATTCCTAGGTATCTTATGGTTTGGGGTGCAATTGTAAATGGGATCAACTCCTTAATTTCTCTTTCTTCTGTCTTGCTGTTGGTGTATAGGAATGCCACTGATTTCTGTGCATTGATTTTATATCCTGCCACTTTCCTGAATTCCTGTATGAGTTCTAGCAGTTTTGGGGTGGAGTCTTTGGGGTTTTCCACATAAAGTATCATATCATCTGCAAAGAGTGAGAGTTTGACTACTTCTTTGCCAATTTGGATGCCTTTGATTTCTTTTTGTTGTCTGATTGCTGTGCCTAGGACTTCTAATACTATGTTGAATGGCAGTGGTGATAGTGGACATCCCTGCCGTGTTCCTGACCTTAGGGGGAAAGCTCTCAGTGTTTCCCCATTGAGAATGATATTCACTGTGGGTTTTTCATAGATGGCTTTTATGATATTGAGATATGGACCCTCTATGCCTATACTCTGAAGAGTTTTGATCAAGAAAGGATGCTGTACTTTGTCAAATGCTTTTTCTGCATCTATTGAGAGGATCATATGGTTCTTGTTCTTTCTTTTATTAGTGTATTGTATCACATTGATTGATTTGCAGATGTTGAACCAACCTTGCAGCCCAAGGATAAATCCCACTTGGTCATAGTGAATAATCCTTTTAACGTACTGTTGGATCCTATTGGCTAGGATTTTGGTAAGAATTTTTGCATCCATGTTCATCAAGGATATTGGTCTGTAATTCTCCTTTTTGATGGGGTCTTTGTCTGGTTTGGGGATCAAGGTAATGCTGGCCTCATAAAATGAGTTTGGAAGTTTTCCTTCCATTTCTATCTTTTGGAACAGTTTCAGAAGGATAGGTATTAATTCTTCTTTAAGTGTTTGGTAGAATTCCCCTGGGAAGCCATCTGGCCCTGGGCTTTTGTTTGTTGGGAGATTTTTGATGACTGCTTCCATTTCCTTAGTGGTTATAGGTCTGTTCAGGTTTTCTATTTCTTCCTGGTTCAGTTTTGGTAGTTGATACATCTCTAGGAATGCATCCATCTCTTCCAGGTTATCTAATTTGCTGGCATAGAGTTGCTCATAATATGTTCTTATAATTGTTTGTATTTTTTTGGTGTTGGTTGTGATCTCTCCCCTTTCATTCATGATTTTGTTGATTTGGGTCATTTCTCTTTTCTTTTTGATAAGTCTGGCCAGGGGTTTATCAATCTTGTTAATTCTTTCAAGGAACCAGCTCCTAGTTTTGTTGATCTGTTCTACTGTTCTTTTGGTTTCTATTTCATTGATTTCTCCTCTGAACTTTATAATTTCTCTTCTGCTGGCTTTAGGCTTTATTTGCTGTTCTCTCTCCAGCTCCTTTAGGGGTAGGGTTAGGTTGTGTATTTGAGACCTTTCTTGTTTCTTGAGAAAGGCTTGTATTGCTGTATACTTTCCTCTTAGGACTGCCTTTGCTGCATCCCAAAGATTTTGAACAGTTGTGTTTTCATTTTCATTTGTTTCCATGAATTTTTTGAATTCTTCTTTAATTTCCTGGTTGGCCCATTCATTCTTTAGTAGGATGCTCTTTAGCCTCCATGTATTTGAGTTCTTTCCAACTTTCCTCTTGTGATTGAGTTCTAGTTTCAAAGCATTGTGGTCTGCAAATATGCAGGGAATGATCCCAATCTTTTGGTACCAGTTGAGACCTGATTTGTGACCCATGATGTGATCTATTCTGGAGAATGTTCCCTGGGCACTAGAGAAGAATGTGTATTCTGTTGCTTTGGGATGGAATGTTCTGAATATATCTGTGAAGTCCATTTGGTCCAGTCCCACCCCTTCACTTTCAATCTGGGGTATCTTTGGGTCTAAACTGAGTCTCTTGCAGACAGCATATTGATGGGTTTTGTTTTTTATCCAATCTGTTAGCCTGTGTCTTTTGATTGGGGCATTTAGTCCATTTACATTCAGGGTAACTATTGAAAGATAGGAATTTAGTGACATTGTATTGCCTGTAAGGTGACAGTTACTGTATATTGTCTGTGTTCCTTTCTGGTCTATGTTGCTTTTAGGCTCTCTCTTTGCTTAGAGGACCCCTTTCAATATTTCTTGTAGGGCTGGTTTTGTGTTTGCAAATTCCTTTAGTTTTTGTTTGTCCTGGAAGCTTTTTATCTCTCCTTCAATTTTCAATGACCGCCTAGCTGGATAGAGTATTCTTGGCTGCATATTTTTCTCATTTAGTGCTCTGAATATATCCTGCCAGTCCTTTCTGGCCTGCCAGGTCTCTGTGGATAGGTCTGTTGCCAATCTAATGTTTCTACTATTGTAGGTTGCAGATCTCTCGTCCCGAGCTGCTTTTAGGATTTTCTCTTTGTCTCTGAGACTTGTAAGTTTTACTATTAGATGTCAGAGTGTTGACCTATTTTTATTGATTTTGAGAGGGGTTCTCTGTGCCTCCTGGATTTTGATGCCTGTTTCCTTCCCCAAATTAGGGAAGTTCTCTGCTATAATTTGCTCCAATATACCTTCGGTCCCTCTCTCTCTTTCTTCTTCTTCTGGGATCCCAATTATTCTAATGTTGTTTCGTCTTATGGTATCGCTTATCTCTCAAATTCTGCCCTCGTGATCCAGTAGTTTATCTCTCTTTTTCTCAGCTTCTTTATTTTCCATCATTTGGTCTTCTATATTACTGGTTCTCTCTTCTGCCTCATTTATCCTAGCAGTTAGATCCCCCAGTTTTGATTGCACCTCATTAATAGTCTTTTTGATTTCGACTTGGTTAGATTTTAGTTCTTTTATTTCTCCAGAAAGGGTTTCTCTAATAACTTCCATGCTTTTTTCAAGCGCAGCTAGTATCTTTAAAATCATCATCTGAACTCTAGTTCCAACATTGTACTAATGTCCATATTGATTAGGTCCCTGGCAGTTGGTACTGCCTCTTGTTCTTTTTGTTGAGGTGATTTTTTCTGTCTTGTCATTTTGTCCAGAGGAGAATAGATGAATGAGAGAACAAAATGCTAACTGGGTACCAATGTCCCCAGAAAATATACTCTAAACAAAACAGAAAAGACCTGAAACTGGGGGAAAAGAAAGGGAAAGAAAGAAAAAAGAAAAAGAAAAAGATAAAAACAAACAAAAAGAGAACAATGCAAAAAAACAGAATATGATCAAATATGATCAGGCTGGTGCATAGATCAGTGCCACACACTAGATTTAGGGTGTATTTTGGCCTGTTAGAAGAAAGTGCCTCCCAAAATTTTAAAGAAAGAAAAACTTATATATGTACAAAAATAAGGGTTAATACGATGAAGGGATGGAATATGACTGTAAAGATGAAAATTATAAAAGATTTTATAAAAGGAGTTAAGATGAGAAGTTGTTTGAAGAAAAAAAGAAGAGGATTTAAAAGAAAAAAAGAAAAAAAAAGGAAAGAATGTGATCAGGCAGGAGACTAGAACAAAGCCATACACTAGAGATTTAGAGTATATTTTGATCTGTTAGAAGAGACTGTATCTCAAAATTTTGAAGAGAGAACAACATATATATATATATATATATATATATATATATATATATATATATATGCCAAAAATAAGGGTAACTACTATGAAGGGGTAGGATATGACTCTAAGAATGAAAAACAAAAAAGATTTTAAAAAAAGGGATTGATAAGATGTTGGTTGAACAAGGGAAAAAGAAAAATTAAAAAAAAAAAGTAAAAAAAAATTAACTTTGAAAGACTAAAGAATCATGGTAAAAAAGCCATGAATTCTATGTGCGGTATTCCCCTAGCGCTGGAGTTCTGCTGTTCTCATTGATTGGTAAACTTGGTCTTGGCGGTTCTTGCTGATCTTCTGGGAGAGGGGCCTGTTGCCATGGTTCCCAAATGTCTTTGCTGGAGGCGGAATTGCCCCGCCCTTGCTGGTCCGGGCTAAGTAATCTGCTCGTGTTTGCTCTCGGGAGCTTTTGTTCCCTGCAAGCTTTCCGTACAGCTTTGGAGGATGAGAGTGAAAATGGCGGCCTCCCAATCTCTGCCCCGGAGGAGGCGAGAACTTGGGGCCCCACTCCTCTGTGAGCCCCCAGAGAAAAGCAGTCAATTACTCCCATCTCCCGGGTCTCTGGCCACGCTCCGTGCTCACCCAGCCTGTGACCGAGCGTTTCTATCTCAGGCTCATGACCCCGTGTGGAGTCTCCAAACCCAGCAGATCCCTGCGGTGCGGTCCTGGCACTGCTCCTCCTGGGGAGGAAGGGGAGTCTCCCCAGATCTGCCACTTGTTGGGTCCCTGCTGGGGGAGCAGTGGCCCAACTGTGCCGCAGATCACGGTTTATGGCAACCCTGAGCTGAGAGCCTGCGCCTCGGCTCCGTCTCTGCAGCCAGCTTCCCCGCTCCGATACCTGGGAGCTCTGCTGCACTTAGGCACCCCCGGTCTTTCTGTGACCCAGAGGGTCCTGAGACCACACTGTCCCGTGAGGGTTCCACCCCATGCTTAGCCACTGGAGCGACGTCCCTCAGCAGAGCTGACTTCTAAAAGTTCCAATTTTGTGCTCCGCGGCTCTATCACTTGCCAGAAGCAGCCGACAGAAGCCCCTCCCCCGCCGTCTATCCTCCCGAATATCGCCTTGGATTCACTTCTCTGCATGTCCTACCTTCCAGAAAGTCGTCGCTTTTCTGTTCAGAGAGTTGTTCCTATTCTTTTCTTCGATCTCCTGTTGAGTTTGTAGGTGTTCAGAATGGTTTGATCCCTATCCAGCTGAATTCCTGGGACCAGACGAAATCCAGATCTCCTACTCCTCCGCCATCTTGCTCATCAATCTTTTCATATGTCACTGAAAATACTTCATGAATTCTATTAGGGGCCATATAATTTTCTGTGCTATGGGTGTGTCATAATTTATTTAACGATTTATTTTTGGACATTTAAGTTCTCTCTTTTTTCTGTTATAAATAATATTTGTAATGAAAATGGGCTTTTTTTTTTTGCATATCTATGCATTTTGGATAATCTTTTTTGGGTGTATTCCTAGAAGGGGAATTACTGGGCCCAACAGGATGGAACATCTTTAAGACTCTTAATACACGTTATATTCCCAAATTGCCTTCCGGGAAAGAATGTGACGACTTAAATCCCCTCTGGTAGCGTATGAGAATAGCTATCTCACCTTATCCTCTCATTGAGTACTAGCCCTCTGTAAATGTTTTCCTTTGACATGTTAAGGACAGTAGTTCTTGCAGTGTCAATTTGTATTTCTTTCATTATTAATGAGTTTGAACTTTTAAAAACTTCTTAAATTTTAATTCCAATATAGTTAACACAGTGTTATATTAGTTTCAGATGTATAATATAGTGATTTATCAATTCTATACATTACTCAGTGCTCATTGTGATATGTGTGCTCTTTAAATGAGTTTGGACTTTTAAAATAGATTTATTAAACTTGTTTTCCTTATTTTTGAATAGCCAATTCATATTCTATGCTCACTTACTCATGACTTATCTATAGAGCTCCTACCTTTATTTCCTATCAGTTTGTTCTAGAAATGTATATATTAAAGATAGTAGTCTAATTTTATTTTACTGTATGCTTATATTATTGACAGTGTTTGCTTGTCATTTTTGCTTATGATTTTTGATGTTGTTAGTGATTGTAGCTCAAATTTTTGTCAGTACTATAAAGATATTTGGGGATACACCAGTTTAAAAATTTTAGAGGCAGAGGAAAGGTAGTAGTAGTGAGTTAAGCATGATGGCTTTCACTGGGATGGCAGAGTAAGGACTTTTGTATTTGACATGTTCAGAGATTACTGGGTATTCATGAGTAGGTCCCATGGTTATCCTCTGCTTGTCTCCCCATGTATAAAATACAGCTAACATTATATACCTATAGATTAATACTAAAACTTTATGTGAGTTCTGGATGATAGTGTAAGATAATTAAATACAAAGCATTATGCCTATAAGCTATTTTAGCTTACATAGTATATCCTAGGTAAAGATCCATTTTCTATCTTTTCATGTATTTGTAAGAGATAAAAATGTCATAAAAATGCATGTATCATTTAACTTTTATGACAAAAGTAAATTTATTATATTTAAGATAAATAGTTCCCTAAAAGGAAAGATGTGTCATTGGAAACAGATTCAATTGCCATTGTATGTAATACCTTAGGAAAATTGAGGATGAAAGAAAAGTCTTAATTAATGAAGAGGATGAATTCTAAAGACACGCTTTGCATCAGACACAGCTCTGCTTTCTGAAATCTTACCATGAGCAGCTACTCCCATTGGTAGGTAGGTAATACCAGAATTCACTGATATTCAATACGGACTCAACTATCTTATGTATATCCAATTGCCTCCTTTAGATTATGAAATCATAGTCTCATGGAGTTGTAGACCTTGAAGACTGGAAGACTGTCTTGTCTAGTTTTATTGTTGTGAGAATGGAGGCCCAAGGAGTTTTAGTATTTTTCTCAAGAGCTAATATTTCCTAAAAACTAATGCTAGAGCCCAGATGAGACTTAAAACCTTTTGCTCCTACTCTGGAGTTTTTCCATAGATCTATACTGAGTAAAGGAAGTTAGTAAGTAAGTTTTAAAAAGCATAGCTACCTCAAAATAAAAAAAAATAAAAAAAATAAACCAGGATATTTCAAAATTTGTACTTTTTAGGCTAAGATTCATTTGTCCAAGAGCCACTTACTTTCTTGTTCTAAAGCAATGACTTTATTATGTTCTAATATAATAGGAAAGAAGCTACCAAACCCTAGCGTATGGAAAATTGTGTGTTTAAAAAGAGATGCAAAGGGTAGCCTGGCTGGTTCAGTTGGTAAGACCATGTGGCTCTTGATCTTGGGATCATGAGTTCAAGTCCCACGTTGAGTGTAGAGCCAACTTAAAAAAAAGAGGTGCAAATTATGACTTTCAGAGAGTTTGCCATTTTCTTATAGAATGGTTTCTGCTTTACAAGGCTTTCTCCTAGATGTCAGAAAGCAAAATTTTTGGAAGTATTTTCCATTTGCTACTTATGAAAAATGTATACATCTGAAAACCTCTTTTAAATTTACTTCAGAGGAAAAAATATCTGCAGCAAAGACTCTTCAGCTTATTTGTGAAAAATGAATTGTCATTTCATTTTAGAACAAGGTAAACAAAGCCATAAAATGCATTGCTCAGAACTGTCAGAGAGGCATACAGCTTTTAAATCTGAAGGAAAGCTCAATGTTGCATTTTAAACCAGTGCTTTGTTATGGCAAACTAAGTAGCTGAAATGATGAATTTAAAAAAAAAAACACAACATTCTAGTGTTACAGTGATAAACATGCTATCTACACTCTTGTTAACTACTGCAGAGCGTGACGAATGGCACTGATCCACTGACCTTTGTGGGATGAAGCCCTTCCTGTAGGCTCTGTGGAAAGCCTGTTATGATCTAGGTTTATTTTAAGTTAGATTGACTGTTGTTTGGACAAAATATAGTTCCAGTAGCTATCTAAAAAACAGACCCAACTAGATGCTATTAATTTAGTTACTTCCCCTGCAAACATATTTCATGTGCACATGAGTGTCTATGTAGACATATTGGAAGATAAGGGAGTCTGAAGCTTTTTGAGAATCTGAAAATTAATCGGGAAGTAAGATACTGAATATGGGATTTTTAAAGTACAGTCAATATATTTAACTTGGTGAGCCCAGCTTAACATAGTTGCCCATTTTTTCCTGTCATACTCTTCTACAGAGCATTAAAGTATTCTAATTAGGTTCTCCGAGAATATACTACAGTGCCAATACTGGCAGTTACTTTTCCTGGTTTATTGAATGAAGTGTCCATTGTTTGTGTTTTGAAAACTTGGGCCAGTGACTGTGCAGCTGATATAAATGAATTGGTGTAGGCTTTTTCACTGTGAGCCCATTTCAGAGGTGAATAAGCTTGGCTGTAGAGGGAGAAGATTGAGCTTCTTAGCAGGCTGCAGGGGCTGATGGCAGAGTGCTGGACATCTAGAATTCCATTTCTGGTGCCAGGTCCAGAGCTCCCTCTCTGCCCTAATGCTAAGAAAGAGTTCCATCTGTAGAAGCACTGGGCAAAGGTAAAACTTGGTGTTTTCATTGTGTCCCATTTTTCTTAATGAAAATGGAAATAGAGATGTTGTTAAATAACTGCATTGACCAAACTGTTCTCTTTTTGGGGATTTAACTCAGCAGGGAATCTATTAAAGTTTCCCCTTTCTAGGTCAAAAAGAAATATTCCAACAGTGCTCAGGAGATTTTTGAAGTACACACCACAACTCCCAAAAGAGAATTATAAAATCAGAAATAGGATCGCTTAACTAATGATTAGAGTAAAGAAATGCAGATCCTATTCTAACAAGCCTTGATATTAACTTGACATGTGTCTCTCTCAGGTCAGGAGAGTCGATGCTGCAGAATTATTTGTTGGCAATATGCTTTATGATGCTTAAAGAAAAGATCGATGTTGACTGTGTCAAGAGCAGCATCAAGGGTCTTGCTGGCATAGAGCAGTAGAGTGGAATGAGGACACATGTTCTACGGGGATAAAGATGGTCCCCTGACCAATATTGAAATAATGTGACCACTACATGGTAACTACTTTGCAGTTTTTACCCCTAAATGGAGCTTCTTGTTAAGCAAGAAAAGACAAAATATCCAAATGTGAGACTGTTTAAGAATTTACATAAAACTCCAGTAAGAAATAGAAACACAAACAAGATGATAATGATCATTCAGGGTGGTGACTGTCACCCAATTTCCTGATGATTATGTCTGTTTATGTTGGCCTTTAGATTTCTGTTCCTTGAAATTCATCAACCAGGAAAGACCACTCCATTGGATCCAACTCTAATCATTTCCAGAACATTAATCACAGACCAAGTCAATGTTTATTCACAGCAAACTGTTAATTGATATTTTCTACAGGATTATTTTTTGAGCTTTTGTATTATAATTATGTAAGTGAGATAAATAGAAATCTTTATTTGGGATGGAAAGGATGATGTGTTAGTCAACATCTCATTTGTTTTATGGTTATTTCCTTCTTTGAGTCCTTGGTGTTTTAGGTCACCATGCATATGTGGGTATGGTAAAACCAAACCCTGTACTCTGTTAAAAATCAATGAATAATCAACAGCTTAGTTTGTTCATGTTGTAATTGTTCCATTTCAGACTAATGTTTTATTTAACCAAGGTTATTATTATTTACCCTTAATGAATATGACATTGAGCAATTTGTTTAACCCTTTTAAGTCTTATCTTTTAAGATTTATAAAAAGGATGATAAAATGGGAATAGAAATATGACTTTATGAAGTCATAGTGGGTGGTAGGAGATAATATCCATGAAGTGCTAAGCACAGCACTGACACATAATAGACACCCAATAAATGAATTCTGTTGGTATTATTAATGATATAGTAAAACTGTGAGGATGTGTGTGTGTGTGTGTGTGTTTTGCCTATAAAAGCTTGTTTATTTATTTTTCATTAGGTTTGGTGCTTTAGAACAAAACCTTTTGGAATTTCTAAAAACAATGAGCAGACTTCACTAAACAAACAAACATTGGCTTTAGAACTGAAGTGGTATGGAAGCATATTATAAATATCTAGTGTGGATTATTTGAAAATGATATATTAAATGTGAGAACTTTGATTAGAAGAAGTAGAGGGTCTTGGTCTAAAACATGTGAATGGAGGTTAATTAAAGCAACTAAAACATATGATTCCATACTTGTTCTATTTTTTATGCGTTCTTAACATGGAAACCTTTGAAGGAAAGTTTCTTCTCCAGCAGAAAATACATGTAGATATTACATTTGATTTAAAAATTCTTTTTCTGGGGTGCCTGACTGGCTCAGTCCATGGAGCATGCAGCTCTTGATCTCACAGTTGAAAGTTCGAGCCCCACATTGGGTTTAGAGATTACTTAAAAGTAAAATCTTTAAAAAAAATAAAAAATCTTTTTCTAACAATGATTCTTTTAGATTTTCTCATTAGTGAGGTCTTAAACATTTCTTTTTTATTCCTAGCCTCAATGATAAACACTATTTTAAATATACTCTTTTTAGATGTGGTATATATACACAATGGAATATTACTCAGCTACCAAAAAGAATGAGATCTTGCCATTTGCAATGATGTGGATGGGGCTAGAGTATATTATGCTAAGTGAAATACATCAGTCAGAGGAAGACAAATACCATACGATTTCACTCATATGTGGAACTTAAGAAACAATACAGATGAACATATGGGGGGGGAAAGAAAGAGAAGGAAATAAAACATAAGAGACTCTTTAAGATAGAGGACAAACTGAAGGTTGATGGAAGGAGGTGGGAGGGGGAGGACTAGATGGGTGATGGGTATTAAGGAGGGCACTTGTCGTGTTGAACACTGGGTGTTGTATGTAAGTGATGAACCACTGAATTCTTAATTCTCAAAAAAAAAAAACCAAAAAACAAAATCAAAACCCAACACTTATTCCGCTTGCAAGAAGCACTTTACTGATTTATTTCTCAGCATCCCACTCCTGGTCATTAAAAATACTGACTGAAATGTTTAAAGACCTGTAAGCTTCATTCACAATTCTGTGTGAATCTACCTTGTCATAAGATTTTTATTTTTATCTACCTTAAGTTTAGTCTGCAGAGATAAGTTGCCTTACTGTGTCAAGTTTTAGTTATCATAGATGTAAATTTCCTTGACAAATAATTTAATTTATCTGCATTTTATCTCAAATATATATGCAATAAAAAAAATGAGATACTTCTCAGTGGTTTCTAACTCTTACTCTGTTAATTATATAAGAAATGAAGAACATTGTTTTCTGTTTGTTGTATGAGGAGACAGTCATAGAGCAGTGAAATAACTATTAAAAATCATTCAATGTCTGTGGTGTAGAAACTAATAAATTCTCTGGTAGGAAATAAAATGGTTCAAATGGATACAGCTACCTCTGAGCAACCTCCATGAATTCTTCCATGATGATTCACTTTATAATACTTTTTCCTCATTTTGAGTTCCTTTCACATACTAAAAATCATGGTCATTTCATATTGTTTATTTTAGTTCAAATTTTGTTTATAATTATTTAAAATTGCTTTTCATTTATGTGTGGTTTTGATCATAGATTGTGGCTGCTAGAGAGCAAGGACCATACTTTTATTATTTATTTTTAATCTCCTTTGTGTATAGGGTACAGAGATTCGTATATAATCAGGGGCCAGTGGATTTTAGCTCTGTGTTTTCCATCTTGTATTGTTTTGATTGAAAAGTTTCTGAAGTTTCTGACAAAACTCTGCTGATTGGTGGCCAGTGGAATAACCGAAGACCAAAGAGGTTTCCTGCTTGAGTCTTACACCCTGCCCTATCTGTGGGCACATACTGTGAAGAGAAGAAAACAATTTTAGGCTGAGCATTTGAAAAACTTACCATGTAAATGTTTTGCCGGTGTGTCAGAACTTAATGCTGGTTTTCCGACTTCAAATCCCACACTTTGTCTGTTTATTTACTCCTTAGAAAGCACAGACTGGGCATTTTGGATACAGGGTCAAATTTCCTCCAGCTATGGGAAAGTGTATAGAAACATTTCCTAATGTTTCCTAAACATTTCCTAATGAGGGAAGCAAATACTTCTCACCCAACTAATATGCTTTCATGTTAACCCTTACAAAGATAATTGAATGTTGAGACATTCCAATAGTGTAACTAAAAAAAAAAAAAAAAAAAAAAAAAAAAAAATCCAAAACCTTGATTTAAATCTTGCCAGTGTGGGAATGTTCTATTTCTGTTTCTGCACATAAGTATTTCAGTTTATGTTCCAGTTTATGAGCAGTCAGTTGTTGAAATATTAGTCCCAAGTCAAGGTCAAACACCTCACACGAAGAATAGCATTTCTCTAAAGTGCAGTACTTCTGTGCAGTTTAAGTGCATATTTCATGAGCAGAACTCTTTGATCTGATTCTATTATACTCACAAAACTCAGGCTCCTTTTGAAGTGATACTGATAATGCTCTCTAACAAGTATGGAGCCATCTGTGAGCCACTTCTTTACACATTGCCTTATTTGATCCTCATAATGGCTCTATTAGTTGGGTAGAAGAATTGTAATGATTATTAACATGCACATTTGAAACCAGAAATCTCAAAGCCATGGTTAAACAAGTTATTGTCCAAGGCACAAGCTGATATATAGTGGTGGGGAGAGGCATTTAACTAAGTGCTTATCATGTATTGGAATGACCAATAGGCATTAAATTTTTATATTTGACTATGTGAGATGGAGTATATAGGTAGGTTAAGAACATGAGTTCTGGGTTCAAATCTTAGTTTTATCACTTACTAATTCTATGATGTTAGGCAAATATAACCTTTCTCAGTATCAAAATCTTAGAAGTGGAGAAAACCCTATCAACTGTTTCCTAAAAAATTAAATCAGTTAAGGGATCTAGAGCCCTTAGCATATTATCTGGCATGTACAAAGAACTCAATAAATAAAACTCTTAGTATTAATCCAACTAAACCTTAAACACACACACACACACACACACACACATACACTACCAACAACAACCCTATGAATGGAACAACATTTATATATTCTTTATTTATAATCAATCTTTGGATGATCTCATCCAGTTTTATGGCTCTGAAAACTAAAATTAATTCACTGATGACTTCCAAATGTGTATCTCTAATCTGCACCTCTTCCCTGAACTTGTATATCCAACTACCAATTTGAGATCTCCTGGATGTCTAATAGCATCTAAAATGTAATATACCTTGAAGTGAGCTCATCCATATCTCCTGTACTTTTCCCTATCTCGGGTAATGGTTAACTCCATTCTTCACCAGTTGCTCAGGTCACAAATCCTGGTGTCCTTCTTGACTTCTCCTTATATTCCTTACTTCTTTCTTATACTGCACATTGGGTCTAGAAGTAAATTATATTGCTTCTACCTTCAAAATATGCCCAGAATGCTATTGCTTTCCACTGCTCCCTACTTATCACTGTATAACATATCATACATTATACAATTTTTTCTTGTTTATTGTCTGTTTCCCCTGTTAGAAGGAAAGCTTCATGAGGGCAAATAATTTTTTATTCATTTTATATACAAATTCTCTATGGTTAAGACAGTCTCCGGCATATAACAGGTACTCAGTAAGTAATCTGATGAATGAATGAAGGAATGAATGATTGAATACTTATTTAATAGATGAAGAAACTGAGCTTCACAGAAGCTTATTAACTTGCCCAAGGACAGGAGTGGGTAAGTAATGGCACCTAGGTTTATGTTGCTCTAAAGCCCACATTTATAAATACTACACATTTTGTCAGGGTTAATTTCTGGATATTGGTCATAACCTAGATGTGTCTTCATGTACATGTTAATGTGGTGATGTCTTAGTATGTCCTTGGGAAGTAAAAATTCCTTATAACAAAATCAGCCAGTGTTTTAAAATTTTTTAAAAATGCTTTTCAAGGGTAAGTGCTTCCTGGCTTCAGCATGGAGAGGGAAGGGAGGCTTGGGGGGACTGGAGGAGGGACTTTTGATCTGCCCACTTGGCTGCTCCCTTCCTGGCCAGAGTCCTCAGATTCCTGAGAGCACATCTTGCTCAGGCTGGGGAGGCATCCCTTGTCTTCCACACCCTCTTTCTCTTCTCCTCTCTGTTCCTTTCCTTTCTATCTTTGCACTTATCCCCATCTCCCTTCATACCTTTCCTTCTCTCTTGAGCTCCTTCTCTCTCCTTTTGCCCCAAACTGCTCTCCTTGTTCCTTATTTTGTGAGATTTCCCCCCCTCCCCCGCAACTCTCCCATGTATGAATGTCAGTGCCATCTCCTAGGGCACAGGATCTAAAATTCATCATACAACATGTGAACCCTGGCCCTTGAACCCCTAAAATTTCACATAGGTAAATTATCTTATACGAACGTTAAATAACCTTGGGATAGGCAAAGATTTTGTAAAGAGGATATGAATAGCAGTTATCATAAAAGCTAAGGTTGATAGACTTCATTAAAATAAGAAATTCTATTCATCAAAAACACTGAAAAGTGAAAATGCAACTCACAGACTATGAGAAGATATTTCAAAGGATTTATATCTAGCACATGTAAAAAACTCCTACAAATCAATAATAGAAAGACAATGTAATTAAAAATGGAAAAAACCTTGAACAGACACTTTGCCAAAGAGTATATTCAAATGACCATTAAGTGTATGAAAAGTTCCCAACATAATTTTTCAGCAGGGAAATATAAATTAAAACCGAAATGAGATCACACAGCACATCTCCCAGAATGACTAAAATTAAAAAGACCGTTAATACCGAGTACTGATGAGGATATGAAGTAATTGGAATTGTCATACATTGGTGGTAGGTATGTAAATAGATACAATTACTTTGAAAAGTGAAACATAAGCCTGCCCCATCTCCCAACAGTCCCATTAGTGGATCAAGAAAGATGAGATTATATGTTCACCAAAGTCATGTACAAGAATGTCCATGATAGCTATAAGGAAAGAAACCTAGGAACAGCTCCTATAACCATCAACAAGGGAATGGATAAGTAAATGTAGTGTATTTATACAGTGCAACATGGCACTGCAATAAAATGAATGGACTCCAACCCTGCACAATAGCGTGAATGAATTTCATAGACAGTTGTTGAGCAAGAGAACCCAGACACAAAAGGGTGCACACATACTTTATAATTCCCTTAAATGATGTCCCCAAACAAGCAAAACTAATCAATAGAGACAGAAGTCAGAATAGTGATGATCTCTGCTGGAGTCTGCTGACTGGGAAGGGGCACCTTCTGTGTATTGAAAATATTCTAAATCTTAATCTGAATGGTGTTACACAGGTGCACATGAATATAAGAAATTATCAATCTGTACATTTGTGATTTGTGCACTTTATGTGTGTTACACCTAAATTTTAAAATGACCTCTTCCCTCCTAGGTATTTACTACACAAAGATTTATACATAAATATTCATAGTGGTCTTAGTCATAATAATCCAAACTAGAAATTACCCAAATGTGAATCAACATTTGAGTGGATGAACAAACTGTGGTACTTCCATACAATGGACTTTACTTAGCAATAAAAAGAACTGAACAATTGAGAAATGCAACAACATGGATGAATCTCAAAATCATTACATTGAGTGAAAGAAGTTAGATGCAAAGGACTATATACTATATAATTCCATTGATATAAACTCCTAGAAAATGCAGACTAATTTATAGCAACAGAAGTAAACTGGTTGATTGGTTGTCTGGGTAGAGGGAGGGATGGACTAAAAAAGGGGTTGGGGAACCTTGGGTGGGGAAAGGAAATATTCTGTATCTTGATGGTATCAATGGTTTCCAGGTGCATACATGTCTCAGAATGCACCAGATTGTACCCTGCTCGGCAGGGAGTCTGCTTCTCCTCCTCCCTATGCCCTTTCCCCTGCTCGTTCTCTCTCAAATAAATAAAATCTTAAAAAAAAAAAAAGAATTGTTAACTACATAATTGATAAAGTTAAAAGAAAACATGGAGGTATCAGGCAGCAATTGTAGGATGCAGCTACCACCCATAGGTTTGGGGGAATAAATGGAAGAGGTTAGAATTATTAAAACTTGGAAACTCAGAGGATGGTCTTGGGGTCTGGGATCCACAGCTTTCAGAGGGAGGCCCAGGCCGGCTGGTGCAAGTGTTTCTGAGGTTAGTTTTACAAGCATCAGAGAAACTAAAAACTGGCTTCAGCTGCTACTATAGAAAGATGCTGCTAATGATGAGGTGAAGGGGCATTTCTGGGGTGACACAGGAACAGGAAGCAAACAGGAAAAAGCATATCCTTTCTCCCTCCATCAGCCTTGGAGTCTTCCTCTATCTAGCACCCCTGGTGGCAGAGCCTAGTAGTGAGCAGCTGGAAAAACCAAGATGTGGTCTGCAGATTGCAAGCTCCAGCATCGTAAGGACAGTAAAGAAGGGGGTGGGGAGCAGTTTGAGGTTGAAACTGGGTCTCCAACTATTTTGTGTTTAAGTCTTGGTTTTTGTCCCCCACTTGTCCCCCACTATGCAACCTTGGGCAAGTTACTTAACCTCTCTGAGCCTCAGCTCTACATCAGTAAAAGCAAGGTAATACTCCCTTCTAAGCTTGTAGTAGTGAGCCTTCAATAAATGGACCCTAATATTTAATTTCTTTGTTTAGGTGGCACTTGTTCTTTCCTCACACCATCCCCTAAATCACTCCCAGCATCATGACCCAATTCCTGGTTCTGGGGGTGGCTCTACTCCCAGGTGCTCCATGCCCAGCACTAGCTCCATGCCCTCCAGTCCCCTCATGAAAAGGCTCCTTATAGTTAGAGATGCAGAGAACTAAGGTGTATAAGGGTTGGATTGTGGTCCATGGGGTAGCACTTGGATTTCAGTCCTGGGCCCGGGTGGTGGTGGGGGGAGAAGAAATTAAGCAGCTGGCCTATCATTCATTTCTCTCCTGTTATGAGGAGGACACTCCTGCGAGACAAAGAAAGCAAGTGATCTGCTGTAATCTCCTTATAAACATGCTGATAATTGGCCTCCTGGTAAATAAACTAATGAGCCTGACTAGGAGGAGAATACCCATCTATGGGAATGCTTTTAGCAGGAATGATCTGGATCAGGATTGTTTATGGAAAACTAATTTAGAGTCTATGGATTGGCATGGCTCCCTGGTGGATTTCATGTGAGTCACATAATGATCTGGGTATAAAATGGAGATGATTCATAATGAAAAGTCTCCTTGCTGTGTGAGGTAACCCACAAATCTCTTTGGAGACCCTATCATTGCTTTGGGTCAGGGAGTACATGTTTGATGCAGGACAAAAGGATCTGGGGAGCCACTCTCCATGTCCTGGACCTCTCCTGACTTTGCCTGTGCCTTTAATTACAGGTATCCTTAAAATTACTAGTGAGGCTTGGTGCTGAGTAACAGAGAAACTCAAACTAACCCAGAGTGTTATTGGTGTGATTCAGCCATGCTTTTTCAGTGAACAATGTACTATTGAGACCTAAATACAGGAGGGCTCTAGAACCTCTTAAGGATGTTTATCAAACACTTTGGATTTTTAATTTACTAATATTCATGTTCTGGAATCTAATCTTATATGTTTCTCTGGCTATTGTTAACTTTCCCTTCTCTAAAGGAATAGAGGTAAAATGAGTGCTAAACTTCCTTTAGAAAATAAGGGTTCCGGGCCTAGCTCTGCCACAAATGGGCTGTGTGGTTTTGGGTGGAACTCTCGACCTCTCTGAACCTCAATTTCCTCATCTGCACAAGAGAGGGTCGGCACTCATACTACCTTCCTCACGGAGTTGCCATAAGACTCAAACAAAAGATGTAGGAAAATACTAAGCAAGCCGTATAAAAGTACAAAGTGATATTTCTTCTAGAGGTGTCATTCTTTCTGTGTTGTCTACAGCTTCATATTCAAATATAAATTCTCTACGATTTAAAGAAGCAACCCGATCTCTTCCAGTGCTTATACTAATACTTGCTTAAATGTGTAGTTAAAAATCTGAATTCTCTTACTTGTACTGATACATACAGTACAAGTGACAATTTATGTCAGTTTTCTACAAAATATTTTATTGAGGTATATTTTATATAAAGCAAAAGAAAGAGATCTTAAGTATACAGTTCAACCAATTTTGACAAATGCATACACCTGTGTAATCCATACTTATATTCAGATGTAGAACATTTCCAGCATCCCAGAAAGATCCCATGTGACCCGTTCTAGAAGATCACACTCTTCAGAAGCAGCGATTGTTCTGGTTTCTACTGGAGTATGTTTGTTTTGCCTGTTCTAGAACTTGATACTTTCTTGTGTTTGGCTTCTTTCAGTCAGCATGTTTTTGAAATTTAGCTATATATTATTATGGATATAAGTAGCACATTATTCGTTTTCTGTATAGGCTTCCATTGTATAAATATGCCTTAATTTATTTATATTCTTGTTGATGGCCATTTGAGTTGTTTCTAGTTTTTAGCTGTTAAGAATAAGGCTAAGGATGGTCTAATACGAGACTTTGTATAGACACATGTTTTTACTTCTTTTGGGCAAATACCTCAGAGTAGAATTGCTGGGTCACTGTACAGATACAGTTTGACTTTTTAAGAAACTGCCGAATAGTTTCCCAAAGTGTATAAGAATTACAGTTTTTCCATATCCTTGTTGACACTTGGTGTTGTCAGACTTTTTTCAGTACAGCCATAGGTGTATTGGTATCTTTAGGTTTTTTCCCAAGCTTCGTTGGATCCTTAAATTGTTATCTATGGAACCGCCTTGGGATATGCTCATGAAGCTATATGCAAAAATTTATGCCCATTTACATTTTCATGAGAATAGGATCTATATATTTCAGCTTCTTAAAGCAGTCCCTCATTCCCTCAAATGTTCACAATTATACAAAGAGCAGTTTCTAAAGATGTGATTTTTTTGATCAGTCTGATAGCCTAAGCCATAATTAACTAGTGGCAATCAACTATTTATATTCTTAAATCTTAAAGATTTTGTTTTACTGTAACATGCAGTTAAACATAACACAAATTCTTACTAGTTCTTAATGTCTTAAAATACCAGTTGGCCCAGATTTCTAAAATGTCCTTTTGTACACAGTCCTCTCTATAATGAAAATCATGTTCTCTGGCCCTGTGCTATTAGGAAAAGAAATTTGCATTCCTGATTTGATTAAGGAAAAATTAGTCATGGAGACTTATACAAGGAATGTCTTTTGTTCTACCTTGAACTTGAGGAAGTAGAACAGGTAAGAAATAATTGCCTATTCAGCATGCTCTGTAAGGCCCAATTTATGATTGTAACTAACCTCATCATTGCAGGTTTTTAGGAATTTGCTTCCTAGATTGTTGTTTATTTTCATGCCCATAATTTAGCAAAAGTTTTCAAAGCACTATTTGTATGTGTCTGTGATTTAAAAAGCCAGTGAGCTTCAGAAGAGATAGTTTCCTTTTTACAAACCCCTCACATTCAGTTTTAGAATTCACACTGAATGAATTCAAGAATTAAAGAAAGAATTGAGAAATGTTTGCTCATTTTCTGGGTGGTCATTTCCAATATAATTTTTTTTAAAAAAGCAGCTTCTAGCATTTATCTTGGTAAATGCCATTTGTTAGGCATTTGGGTTTGAATAAAAGTAACATAGAATTGTGTGTTGGCCGATCTACACTGCATCCAAATTGCTTGAATATTAAAATAATGGTTTACTGGGGCACCTGGGTGGCTCAGTCAGTTAAGCGTCTGCCTTCGGCTTAGGTCATGATCCCAGGGTTCTGGGATTGAGCCCCGCCATCGGGCTCCCTGCTCACTCCCTGCTTAGCGGAAAGCCTGCTTCTCCCTCTCCCACTCCCCCTGCTTGTGTTCCCTCTCTCGCTGTGGTTCTCTCTGTCAAAGAAATAAATAAAATCTTTAAAAAATAAAAAAATATAAAATAATGAATGAGATACAGGAGGATGGCACTTCATTCCAGACTACCATAGTCATAAAGGCATTAGTTTAGTATCTCATTGATGGTCATCTGATATATGACTGGGGGAGAAATGGAGCAGGGGAGAACCTTCTGATATACTTTTATTTTTTTGAAACAGATTTATTGAGAGATAATTCACATACCATTCACCCATTTAAAGTACACAATTCAGTGGTTTTCAGTTTAGTCATGGAAATGTGCAAAAAAAGAGAAACCCTTTACCCTTTAACAGTCCCCACGTCCCCCCACCCTGCCCCCATTTCCCCTCAGCCTTTCCAGCTCTATCTAGGTAGCCATCAATCTATTTTCTCTATCCACTGATTTTTAAAATATATTTTATTTATTTATTTGAGAGAGAGCAAGTGAGCACAAGTGGGAGGAGAGGGAGAAGCAGACTCTCCGCTAAGCGTGGAGCCCAACACGGGCTCAATCCCAGGCCCCTGAAATCATGACCTGAGCAAAGTCTGATGCTTAACCTACTGAGCTACCCAGGAGCCCCTCTATCCATTGATTTTTATGGATATACCTATTCTGAACATTTCAAATGGATGAAATCATACAATATGGAGTCTTTTGTGACTGTTTTCTTTTAATTAGTTTAATATTTTTGAGGTTCATCCATATTATAGCATGTATTCACATGTCATTACTTTTTATTGTTGAAGAATATTCCTTTGTATGGATATACCACATTTTATTTATCCATTCATCATTGATAAATGTTTGGGTTGTTTCCACTTTTTTGGCTATTGTGAAAAATCCTATGACTATTTGTGAACACTTCTGCATAACTTTTTTTGCATAGACATATGTTTTCAATTCTCTTGGTATATATCTAGGAGTGGAATTGCTGTCTCACACAGGAAGTCTATGTTTAACCCTTTGAGGAACCACCAAACTATTCTCCAAAGCAGCCACACCATTTTATCCCACCAGCAGTGTATCAGGGTTTTGACTTCTCTACATCTTCACCAACACTTGTTATTATCAGTCATTTTTATTTTAGCCATTCGAATGGTGTGAAGTAGTATCATTGTGGTTTTGAGTTGCATTTCACTAATGGCTAATGATGTTGAGCATCTTTTCATGTGCTTGTTGGCCCTTTGTATATCTTATTTGGAGGAATATCTATTCAGATCCTTTGCTTACTTTTTTTTAATTAACATACAATGTATTATTTGTTTCAGGGGTACAGGTCTATGATTCATAAGTCTTACACAATTCACATATGGTGTTTCGCTCACCATACCACATACCCTCCCCAACGTCTATCACCTAGCCACCCCATCCTTCGCACCCCCCACCACTCCAGCAACCCTCAGTTTGTTTCCTGAGATTAAGAATTCCTCATATCAGTGAGGTCATATGATACATGTCTTTCTCTGATTGACTTATTTCTCTCAGCATAATACCCTCCAGTTCCATCCACATCGTTGCAAATGGCAAGATTTTGTGGTTTTTTTTTTTTTTGATGGCTGCATAATATTCCATTTTATATATACACCACATCTTCTTTATACATTCATCTGTTGATGAACATCTTGGCTCTTTCCATAGTTTGGCTATTGTGGACATTGCTGCTAATAACATTGGGGTGCACATACCCCTTCAGATCCCTACATTTGTATCTTTGGGGTAAATACCCAGTAGTGCAATTGCTGGGTCATAGGGTAGCTCTATTTTCAACTTTTTGAGGAACCTCCATACTGTTTTCCAGAGTGGTTGCACCAGCTTGCATTCCCACCAACAGTGTAGGAGGGTTCCTCTTTCTCCGCATCCTTGCCAACATCTGTCGTTTCCTGACTTGTTACTTTTAGCCATTCTGACTGGTGTGAGGTGGTATCTCACTGAGGTTTTGATTTGGATTTCCCTGATGCCGAGCAATGTTGAGCACTTTTTCATGTGTCTGTTGGCCGTTTGGATGTCTTCTTTGGAAAAATGTCTGTTCATATCTTCTGCCCATTTCATGATTGGATTCTTTGTTCTTTGGGTGTTGAGTTTGATAAGTTCTTTATAGATTTTGGATACTAGCCCTTTATCTGATATGTCATTTGCAAATATCTTCTCCCATTCTGTCAGTCTTTTGGTTTTGTTGACTATTTCCTTTGCTGTGCAAAAGCTTTTTATCTTGATGAAGTCCCAGTAGTTCGTTTTTGCCCTCGCATCCCTTGCCTTTGGTGTTGTGTCTAGGAAGAAGTTACTGTGGCTGATGTCGAAGAGGTTGCTGCCTGTGTTCTTCTCTAGGATTTTGATGGATTCCTGTCTTTCATCCATTTTGAGTCTATTTCTGTGTGTGGTATAAGGAAATGGTCCAGTTTCATTCTTCTGCATGTGGCTGTCCAGTTTTCCCAACACCATTTGTTGAAGAGACTGTCTTTTTTCCATTGGACATTCTTTCCTGCTTTGTCAAAGATTAGTTGACCATAGAGTTGAGGGTCCATTTCTGGGCTCCCTATTCTGTTCCATTGATCTATGTGTCTGTTTTTGTGCCAGTACCATACTGTCTCGATGATGACAGCTTTGTAATAGAGCGTGAAGTCCAAGATAATGATGCCACCAGTTTTGAGTTTCTTTTTCAACATTCCTGTGGTTATTAGGGGTCTTTTCTGGTTCCATACAAATTTTAGGATTATTTGTTCCATTTATTTGAAAAAAGTTGATGGTATTTTGTTGGGATTGCATGAAATGTGTAGATTGCTCTAGGTAGCATTGACATCTTCACAATATTTGTTCTTCCAATCCATGAGCATGGAACGATTTCCATTTCTTTGTGTCTTCCTCAATTTCTTTCATGAGTGTTCTATAGTTTTCTGGGTACAGATCCTTTGTCTCTTTGGTTAGATTTACTCCTAGGTATCCTATGATTTTTGGTGCAATTGTAAATGGGATCAACTCCTTAATTTCTCTTTCTTCTCTCTTGTTGATATATAGAAATGCCACTGCTTTCTGTGCATTGATTTTATATCCTGCCACTTTACTGAATTCCTGTATGAGTTCAAGCAGTTTTGGGTGGAGTCTTTTGGGTTTTCCACATAAAATTTCATATCATCTGTAAAAAGTGAGAGTTTGACTTCTTCTTTGCCGATATGGATGCCTTCTATTTCTTTTTGATTTCTTTATTATTCTTTCTTTCTGATTGCTGAGCCTAGGACTTCCAGTACTATGTTGAATAGCAGTGGTAATAGTGGACATCCCTGCCATGTTCCTGACCTTAGGGGAAAAGCTCTCAGTTTTTCCCCATTGAGAATGATATTCGCTGTGGGTTTTTCATAGATGGCTTTTATGATATTGAGGTATGTACCCTCTATCCCTACACTCTGACGAGTTTTAATCAAGAAAGGATGCTGTACTATATCAAATGCTTTTTCTGCATCTATTGAGAGGATCATATGGTTCTTGTTCTTTCTTTTATTAATGTATTGTATCACATTGATTGATTTGCAGATGTTGAACCAACCTTTTAGCCCAGGAATAAATCCCACTTGGTCATGGTGAATAATCCTTTTAATGTATTGTTGGATCCTATTGGCTAGTTTTGGTGAGAATTTTTGCATCCATGTTCATCAGGGATATTGGTCTGTAATTCTCCTTTTTGATGGGGTCTTTGTCTGGTTTGGGGATCAAGGTAATGCTGGCCTCATAAAATGAGTTTGGAAGTTTTCCTTCCATTTCTATTTTTTGGAACAGTTTCAGAAGAATAGGTATTAATTCTTCTTTAAGTGTTTGGTAGAATTCCCCTGGGAAGCCATCTGGCCCTGGGCTCTTGTTTTTTGGGAGATTTTTGATGACTGCTTCAATTTCCTTGCTGGTTATGGGTCTGTTCAGGTTTTCTATTTCTTCCTGGTTCAGTTTTGGTAGTTTATATGTCTCTGGGAATGCATCCATTTCTTCCAGATTGTCTAATTTGCTGACATTTAGTTGCTCATAATATGTTCTTATAATTGTATTTCTTTGGTGTTGGTTGTGATCTCTCCTCTTTCATTCATGATTTTATTTATTTGGGTTGTTTCTCTTTTCTTTTTGATAAGTCTGGCCAGGGGTTTATCAATCTTGTTAATTCTTTCAAAGAACCCGCTCCTTGTTTCGTTGATCTCTTCTGTTCTTTTGGTATCTCTTTCACTGATTTCTGCTCTGATCTTTATTTCTCTTCTCCTGCTGGGTTTAGGCCTTATTTGCTGTTCTTTCTCCGGCTCCTTTAGGTGTAGGGTTAGGTTATGTATTTGAAACCTTTCTTGTTTCTTGAGAAAGGCTTGTATTGCTATATACTTTCCTCTTAGGACTGCCTTTGCTGCATCCCAAAGATTTTGAACAGTTGTGTTTTCATTTTCATTTGTTTCCATGAATTTTTTTAATTCTTCTTTAATTTCCTGGTTGACCCATTCATTCTTTAGCCTCCATGTATTTGAGTTCTTTCCGACTTTCCTCTTGTGATTGAGTTCTAGTTTCAAAGCATTGTGGTCTGAAAATAGGCAGGGAATGATCCCAATCTTTTGGTACCAGTTGAGACCTGACTTGTGACCCATGATGTGATCTATTCTGGAGAATGTTCCATGTGCACTAGAGAAGAATGTGTATTCTGTTGCTTTGGGATGGAATGTTCTGAATATATCTGTGAAGTGCATTTGTTCCAGTGTGTCATTTAAAGTCTTTATTTCCTTGTTGATCTTTTGCTTAGATGATCTGTCCATTTCAGTGAGGGGGGTGTTAAATTCCCCTACTATTATTGTATTATTGTCGATGTGTTTCTTTGCTTTTGTTATTAATTGGCTTATATAATTGGCTGCTCCCATGTTAGGGGCATGGATATTTACAATTGTTAGATCTTCTTGTTGGATAGACCCTTTAAGTATGATATAGTGTCCTTCTTCATCTCTTATTACAGTCTTTGGCTTAAAATCTAATTTGTCTGATATAAGGATTGCCACCCCAGCTTTCTTTTGTTGTCCATTAGCATGGTAAATGGTTTTCCACCTCATCACTTTCAATCTGGGGGTGTCTTTGGGTCTAAACTGAGTCTCTTACAGACAACATATTGATGGATCTTGTTTTTTTTTTATCCAATCTGATACCCTGTGTCTTTTGGTTGGGACATTTAGCCCATTTACACTCAGGGTAACTACTGAAAGATACAAATTTAGTTCCACTGTATTGCCTGTACGGTGACTGTTACTGTATATTGTCTCTCTTCCTTTATGGTCTATGTTACTTTTAGACTCTCTCTTTGCTTAGAGGACACTTTTCAATATTTCTTGTAGGGCTGGTTTTGTGTTTGCAAATTCCTTTAGTTTTTGTTTGTCCTAGAAGCTTTTTATCTCTCCTTCTAGTTTCAGTGACAGCCTAGCTGGATATAGTATTCTTGGCTGCATATTTTTCTCATTTAGTGCTCTGAATATATCATGCCAGTCCTTTCTGGCCTGCCAGGTCTCTATGGATAGATCTGCTGTCAATCTAATGTTTCTACCCTTGTAGGTTACAGACCTCTTGTCCTGAGCTGCTTTCAGAATTTTCTCTTTGTCTCTGAGACTTGTGAGTTTTACTATTAGATGTTGGGGTGTTGACCTATTTTTATTGATTTTGAGGGGGGTTCTCTGTGCCTCCTGGATTTTGATGCCTGTTTCCTTCCCCAAATTAGGGAAGTTCTCTGCTATAATTTGCTCCAGTATACCTTCTGGCAATCTCTCTCTTTCTTCTTCTTCTGGAATCCCAATTATTCTAATGTTATTTCACTTTATGGTATCACTTATCTCCCTAATTCTCCCTATGTGATCCAGTAGTTGTTTATCTCTCTTTTCCTCAGCTTCTTTATTCTCCATCATTTGGTCTTCTGTATCACTAATTCTCTCTTCTGCCTCATTTATCCTAGCAGTTAGAGCCTCCATTTTTGATTGCACCTCATTGATAGCCTTTTTTATTTCAACTGGGTTAGATTTTAGTTCTTTTATTTCTCCAGAAAGGGATTCTCTAGTATCTTATATGCTTTTTTCAAGGCCAGCTAGTATCTTTAAAATCATCATTCTGAACTCTAGTTCTGACATCTTACTAATGTCCATATTGATTAGATCCCTGGCAGTAGGTACTGCCTTTTGTTCTTTTTTTTTTTTTTTTGAGGTTTTTCTGTCTTGTCATTTTGTCCAGAGAAAAATAGATGAATGAGAGAACAAAATGCTAAAAGTGTAACAATGACCCCAGAAAAATATAAACAAAATAAATCAGAAGAGACCCAAAACCGGTGAAAAGAAAGGGGGGGAAAAAGAATATGATCAGGCTGGTGAATAGAACAGAGCCACACACTAGATTTTGGGTGTATTTTGGTCTGTTAGAAGAAATTGCCTCCCAAAATTTTAAAGAAAGAAAAACATATATATACAAAAATAAGGGTAAATACAATGAAGGGATGGAATATGACTGTAAAGATGAAAATTAAAAAAGATTTTAAAAAAGGAATTGTTAAGTTGGTTGAAAAAATAACAAAAAAAAATTAAAAAAAGAGAATGTGATCAGGTGGGACACTAGGACAAACTCTAGTGTATACTAGATTTAGGGTATATTTTGGTCTGTTAGAAGAAACTGTATCCCAAAGTTTTAAAGAAAGAAAATCATATATATATATATATATATATATATATATATATATATATATATATAATGAAAGGATACAATTAAGGGATAGGAATTGACTCTAAAAATGAAAATTAAAAAAGATTTTAAAAAAAGGAATTGATAAGATATTGGTTGCAAAAGGAAAGAAGAAAAACTCAACTAAAAAAATAGAAAATGAAAGAAAATTTAAAAAATTAACTTTGAAAGACTCAAGAATCTTGGGAAAAAAGCCATGAATTCTATGTGTTGTATTCCCCTAGTGCTGGAGTTCTGCAGTTATTGATCAGTAAACTTGGTCTTGGCTGGCTGTTCTTGCTGATCTTCTGGGGGAGGGTCCTGTTGTAGTGATTCTCAAATGTCTTTGCCCAAGAAAGAATTGCCCCACCCTAGCCAGGGGCCAGGCTTATTAATCTGCTTGGGTTTGCTCTTGGTAGCTTTTGCTCCCTGAAAGCTTTCCATGCAGTTTTGGAGGACAAAACTGAAAATGGCAGCCTCCCAATCTCTGGTCCTAGAGGAGCCGAGTGCTCGGGGCCCCAGTCCTCAGTGGGCCCTCAGAGAAAAGCAGTTAGTCACTCCTGTCTCCCCCCACCCCGACCTGCCACGGTGTATCTTCCCAAATATCGCCTTGGATTCACTTCTCTGCATGTCCTACCTTCCAGAAAGTGGTCGCTTTTCTGTTCCTAGAATTCCTGCTATTCTTTTCTTTGATCTCCTGTTGAGTTTGTAGGTGTTCTGAATGGTTTGATACCTATCTAGCTGAATTCCTGGGACCGGACAAAATTTAGGTCTCCTACTCCTCTGCCATCTTGCTCCTCCTCCCTTTGCTCACTTTTTAACTGGGTTATATTCTCATTATTGAATTGTGATATGGTCTTGATATCCTTTTGAGTAATAGAATGAAATGGAAAAAATGGTAATACAGGTATCTCCAAAATGGTAACAATATACATATTGATTGAGATGCTTTGAATCACAGAGTGATTCAAAGAGAATCACAGAGAATCAAGAGAATCACAGAGCTTAAAGAGGTGGAAATCACTGTAAAGATTCCCAAGGCAAAGCCCTCCTTTTATAGATAAGGAAACAAATTATTGTGAAAATTAAATAATTTCCTAAGAAGCTACAGCCAATGGGGTGCCTGGGTGGCTCAGTCATTAAGCATTTGCTGCTTTCAGCTCAAGTCATGATCCCAGGGTCCTGGGATCGAGCCCCGCATCGGGCTCCCTGCTCAGCAGGAAGCCTGCTTCTCCCTCTCCCACTCCCCCGGCTTATGTTCCTGCTCTTGCTATCTGTCTCTCTCTGAAATGAATGAATAAAATCTTAATAAAAAAAAAAAGAAGCTACAGCCAAGAGGTCAAAGAATGGAAACTCAAACCCAAGTGTTTTTATGCAGAATTTGCTACTCTAGCTGATACACTGCACTGCTTGGAAATGCAAATAGATGCTCTGTGCTGCCAAGAATTCTTAGATCTTTGTTTGCTTCTTGTTCTTTAAAGACAAATGCAACATTTATATTTATTGCTATGGATCATACAAGGTTTCTGTTTAGGACAGGACTAATGGATAATGAGAGCAGTGCTCTCAGATTTGAGCATGCATCACAATCTCCTAGGGAGCTTGTGAAACACAGTTGTATCCAGCATACATAATACATAATATTATGTAAATATATATTTTAAAATCATTATACATGATGCACAGTGCCATTAACAAAGGCTGGATAATGTCTAGCACTTATTGTATGACCCCAAATAAACATTTATTGAGTGGATATTAAAAACATAGTTTAATGTATAATCTTACAACCATGGCTCTGAAACAGCATGTATCAGAATCACCTGGAGGGTGTATTAATACACATATTGTTGGACCACTTCCAAAGTTCCTGCTTTAGTAAATCTGAGTAGGGATCCAATAATTTGCATTTCTAACAAGCTTCCAGGTGAGGCCAATGTCTGCTGGTCCTGGAACCATACTGTGAGAACCACTGCACTAGAAGAAAGAGAACATTTCAGTGCCTGGGAAAAGGTTATGATGGAGGGAGGCCTGAATTATAATATAATTCCATATGCAAGTGAAAATTTTTTTCAGATATCCTCAATCTTAATCATTTTTAGTATACATTTTGGAATACATAACTTGCTCTTTCTCTTGTGGCTTCAAAGAGAGAAAATAACAAAAATGCCTGTCTTTTTAATTCCCTTAAACATACATTGCAGAACTTCATGCCATCCAAGTATTCTGTGTGTGTGTGTGTGTGTGTGTAACTATACATATATAGTTATAGAAAGCTTCTTTTTAGGTCAAAGAAGTTAAATAACTTATAAAAGATTATTGTTGCACGTTAGGTTTATATATGTGCATATATATATATAAGTACACATAAATATAAAGTAAAATATTTGATAAGGATATTTGGCTCCACTTGTTACATAAAGTAGCAAGAAGATATCACTCTGATGTACCTAGAAAGCCAATCAGATTTCTCTAGGAGATTTCTAGGAGAATTTCTAGGAGAGATAGGTCATGGCCAGGGTGCTTAGAGTACATAACGCTGATCCTTGGTCATAGGTCCTCTGTAAATATTTGTTGAATAGATGAATGCTATATCTGCCATGGGTTTTACTTTGGTTCAACCATGTAACTTTATTATTATTATTATTATTTTTAGAGCCAAAAGGTCTCACATTTATTACTGAACCAACCTACTGGTGCAGAGGCATAGTCACAGAGAAAAATCATTTCCCTGATAAAACATTTCTATGGCCAGGTAGGAAGGATGTTTACAGAGTGATAGAACACATGATCTTCACTCAGCTTAATTAAATATGTGTGCCAATTAAGTGTGTCATCTCATGATGTGTGACACCTTATAGACCCAGCTTGGTTCTTCTCCAGTGCCTCCTCTTGGAGTTGTACCTGATTTTATTACCAGTTTTCATCCAAATCCACTGGGGAATGGTATGATTCTGCTTTTGTTTCTTGGCCAGGAATCACTTGATTCTGAAAGTCTTGTGAGAAGACAGGGCAAGAAGCAGTCAGCCACACAGAGCAGGATGGCGGTGAAAAAGAGAAAGCTCAATCATGTAACTTTCAAATTGAAAAACATGGCTGATAAATTTTAGCTATACTTTTCAGACTTTCATATCAAGGTGAGAGACTTACACATTTCATTAAGGCTTTCTGAGTTCTTATATATCTTTTTCCATTGGGAGTTCTGAATCAATATCCATCTTTAACCTTAGGTGATCAAATATATTTAAAAATGAATACCACACATCTGACACAAATCATGCTACTCAATTATTCCTGAATTCTAAGAGAATTATGATGAAGCATTTGGAAGTTTTCTAACAAATTTACCTAGATAGAATATGTTTTAAGTTTTTACCATACTTAGTGTTTTGGTTGAATCTACTTAAGTAAGGGAATTTTTGTGGACAACCTTAGATGAGGTGTTAATCCTAAAAAAAATTAATAGAGCCAAGGTTGAATTATCTACAAGAAATTTGGAAAATTCCAACGATGTCAAGACACCAATGCCATATATCCAGAACTAGCTTATAAATTATATTCCTTCATATCATTTTGTAAGATGGTAAAACATATAGGTACTCAACCAGCTGACAGCCTGTTGGGGCAAGTGCAGTGGAAGAGTATATGGGCTTTTGTGTCAGAGCTGTGTTCATATTCTGGCTTTCTAACTTCTAGGTTGGTTGACTGTAGCAGATGCTGTGAAGTATTGCTCAGATCTTTATTTGGGACTGAAGAATTTATTTCCCTCAGCTGTTGCTAGTGCTGTAGACTATGTCTAACTGGTTTTCATGGGAGTATAAAATCCTGGCCCACTCATCCCAACTTGGGACAACTCTTAAAGGGCCATTACAGTTCCAGAACTCCCCCTGGGATTAGCTGAGGCCTCACTGAGACTGCATTGAAGCCCAACTCCTCCTTCTGCCCAGTGCTGCTTTCCTCCCTTCTCCAGGTGTTGATCCTGAGAATACTCTTTTCAAATTCTCTGAACACAAATATCCATCTCAGAGTCTGCTTTCTGGGAACCAATGTGCAACAGTGATCTTTTATGTTATTCAACTTCTTTGACTCTAAAAGAAGTTTCCTGTAACAATGCCTATCTCATCTAAAGTTGTTATCAGAACTAAATTAGATAATGACCTTAGCACAATGTCTGACATAGGATAGATGCCCAATTTGTTAAATTCCTGTTGGTTGTTAAGTCATTTTTTCCCAGACTAATCACCTTGTGCAACCATAGATAAGTTGGAGAATCTGAGATGTGAGAGAATGTGAAAACTTTTATTTGGTTTGCCCAGCCTCAGGCAAAACAGTCTCATTCTGGGACTAGTTAAAAAGAAAGATGGTTTACAAATTATTACCAAATTCCTGAGTAGGCCAGGCTATGGTTCCCAATGGCTACTTCTGTACTAGTTTTCTCTGACTGCCAAGAAAATGGATGATGAATATTTTTTAAGTTAATGGTTTCATTATTTATTGATTGATTGTTATACCACATTTTAAAAAATTTTATTTTAATACTAGTATAGTTAGCATATAGTGTAATATGAGTTTCAGGTGTACAATATAGTGATTCAACAATTCCTTATATAACCCAGTGCTAATCATGACAAGTGCACTCCTCTATGTTTGTTATCAACTGTTTCATGTATTTGGGTGCTCCCCTTTTGGGTGCGTATATATTCATAATTGTTACATCTTTTTATTAGCTTGTCCCCTTTATTATTATATAGTGTCCTTTGTCTCTTTTTATAGATTTTGTTTTAGAGTCTATTTTGTCCAATATAAGTGTTGCTACTCTTTCTTCCTTCCTTCCTTCCTTCCTTCCTTCCTTCCTTCCTTCCTTCCTT
>NW_023270268.1:29140621-29174763 GCF_011800145.1 Mirounga leonina
CTTCCTTCCTTCCTTCCTTCCTTCCTTCCTTCCTTCCTTCCTTCCTTCCTTCCTTCCTTTCTTTCTTTTTTAAAGATTTATTTACTTTAGAGAGAGAGTGTGTGCACATGCGTGCCAAAGACACAAGAGTGGGAGGGGCCAGAGGGTGAGAATCCCAAGTCTGACTAGGGGCTTGATCTCATGACTTATGAGATTATGACCTGAGCTGAAACCAAGAGTCTGAAGCTTAACTGACAGAGCCACCCAGGCACTCCTCTGTCTTTCTTTTGATACCCGTTTGCATGATAAATGTTTTCCCATCCCCTCACTTTCAATCTGCAGATGTCTTTAAGTCTGAAATGAGTCTCTTATAGGCAGCACATAGATGGGTCTTGTTTTTTTATCCTTTCTGACACCATGTCTTTTGACTGGAACATTTAGTCCATTGACATTCAAAGTAATTATAGATATATGTATATTTATTGCTATTTTGTTACTTGTTTTGTGGTTGTTTTTGCAGTTTTTCTCTGATCCTTTCTTCTCTTGCTCTCTTTCATGGTTTGCTGGTTTTCTTTAGTGATATATTTGGATTCCTTACTCTTCATTTACTGTTTTTTGATTTATATTACCATTAGGTTTATATATAACATCTTTTGCTTATAGTAGTCTATATTAAGCTGATGGTTACTTAATTTTGAACTCATTCTTTACTCCTCTCCCCTCCACATTTCAGATATTTGGTATCATATTTTACATCCTTTTATTCTGTGCTTCTCTTGACTGGTTTTTACAGATATACTTAATTTTTTTTGCTTTTGTGCTTGTATTTTTTTACTCTTACTTATGGTTTTTGTTTTCCATTCATAGAGTCCCCCTTAACACTTCTTGTAGGCATGGTTTAGTGGTCATGAATTCTTTTAATTTTGTTTGGGAAATTCTTTATCTCCCCTTCTATTCTGAATGATAACCTTGCTGGATAGAGTATTCTTTTCTTTTCTTTTCTTTTTTTTTTTTTTAAAGATTTTTCATTTATTCACTTGAGACACAGAGATACAGAGAGAGAGAGAGAGAGCATGAGCAGGGGGGGAGACAGAGGGAGAGGGAGAAGCAGGCTCCCCGCCGAGCCAGGAGCCCGACATGGGGCTCGATCCCAGGACCCTGGAATCATGACCTGAGCCGAAGGCAGACACTTAACCATCTGAGCCACCCAGGCACCCCTGGATAGAGTATTCTTGACTGCAGATTTTTCCCTTTTAACATTTTGAGTACATCATGCCACTCTCTTCTGGACTGGAAAGTTTCTGCTGAAAAATGAGCTGATAGACTTATAGGGTTTCCTTTGTATTTAATGGTCTTCTTTTCTCTTGCAACCTGTGACATTCTTTCTTTATCATTGTTTTTTTGTTTTGGGTTTTTGTGGGGTTTTTTTTTTTTTGCCATTTTAATTGCTGTGTGTCTTGGTGTGGACCTCCTTGGGTTGAATTTGTTAGGGGAATCTCTGTGCCTCCTGAATCTGGATCTGTGTTTCCCTTCCCAGATTCAGGAAGTTTTCAGCTTTAATTTCTTCAAATACATTTTCTGCCTCCCCTTCTCTCTCTTCTGGGATCCCTATAATGTGAATATTATTATGCTTGATGGAGTCACTGAGTTCTCTAAGTCTGTTCTCATTGTGCAGTATTTGTTTGTCTCTCACCTTCTCAGCTTGCTTGCTTTCCATTATTCTGACCTCCAGGTCACTGATACATTCCTCTGCTTCCTATAGCCTACTATTTATTTCATCTATTGTATTTTTAATTTCATTTATTGAGTTTTTATCTCTGATATGTTAGTTTTTATCTCTTTGTCAAGGGTCTCACTGATATTCTCCACCCTTTTCTAAAGTCCAATGAGTATCTTTATGATCATTACTTTAAATTTTCTATCAGGCCCATTACTTACTTGTGTTTCACTTAGATCTCCTGCTATGATTTTGTTCTGTTCTTTCGTTTGGTACATATTTCTCTATCTCCTCATTTTGTCTACCTCTCCGTGTCTGTTTCCCTGTGTTAGGAAAGTCAGCTACATCATCTGCTCTTGAAAGTAGTGGCTTTATGAAAAGAGGTCCTGTAGTGCCCTGCAGTGCAGTGTCTGCCGTTCACCAGAACCTGGCACTTCAGGGGAGTCTCCTAGGTGTGTTATTTGCATCCTGCTGTTGTGTACAAGTCACTTTTTCTTTCAGTCCAGATACCTGCACTGACTCTTTGCCTGTTTGGGCTGTGCTTGCTCTCTGTGGTGTTGAGACCCATGGAGGCCAACTCTGAAGGGGCATGACTGCAGGAGAACTCAGAGATGGAGCAGTGGTGTTAGCAAAAATTGCGCTAAGCCACTAATCCTAGACTGGATCCCGCCCAAGCATGGTGGCCCTTGGGGGTGAGGCACATAGCAGCTGTGGCAGCATGGAGTCTGTGCCTGTGGAGGCTGGGCAGGGCCACACACTGGGTTAAGAAAATTCGTTCTGTGCCCAGAACCAAGGCCAGTAGGCTTGGAGTTGGTGAGTCCTCAGGAGAACTCCTGGGGGGGTACCCTGCTAGCAGGTTAGGTAGCAAGTGTCTGTGCAGTGCCACCTCCCACAGGTGGATCTGTGTTTATACTGGGGGACAGGGGAGGAAAATGGAGCTTTCCAGTTTCTTTGTTCCCAGAGAAGTCCTCAACATGCTCAGAAATCCATGTAAACAGATCTCCCTCCTATTTGCCTCAGGCATTGTGCAAACTGTCACTTCTATGTTGCCTCTCCTGGGCTGTTGTCACGTTAAGGGCAGGGACCTGGCTATTCCTCACCCTCTAGCTTGCCAGTGCTGAGTCAGCTGACTTTTAAAGCTCCAGGCTCCAAGTCCTGCTGCTTATACAAATTCAAAGAATTCAGCCCCTCTGGTTTTCAAGACCAGACATTATGGGGATCCGTCTTCCCAGTGCGGGCTCCCTGGTGCTTTCCCCTCTCCGTGCCCACAGCTCCCTTTCTCCTGCAGAGAGCTCCCAATCAACGTTTCTGCCCTTCCTAACCTCTCAGATGTGATTTCTTCTCTACATTTAGTTGCGGAGTTTGTTCTGCCAGTCTTTGGATCCCTCTCCAATTTGCTTACATGGATGTGAGTGATATCTAGTTGTAAATGTGGCACAGGGGAAGCTTAGGATCCTCCTACTCTGCCATCTTCCCAGGCATTTAAATAGTCAACTCGAGAGCACATGATCATGCTTTGGGAGTCAGTTTTTTTTTTTTTAAGATTTTTACTCCTTTCTCCTCAAAAATATCAAACAGCAAGAATATACTAAAGTGCTTCACCATGTAACCAATTGGATCATATGGTATGTAAAGCCAACAGTGTTGTGTATTGATATAGTACTACTCATTAAAAATGGAAAGTCTGCATTCCACACATTATTAAAGGGGTTTAACCCAGATAAGGGCCGTAGGAGTGATTGATTATTCACTTTGATAAACATTTATTAAGAATATTTCTGTGTTAGGCTTGGGAGATGTGGAAATGAAGAAGACATAATCCTCTGCCTTAAAAAAACAAAAACAAAAACCAGAAAACCCAAAACCAAAACCTCATTCTTTAGTCCTTGGAGGTGTTGGCTGTATGTGATTCTTTATTAGTGGGAAGGGGGGATCAGAAATAAAATGTTAGGTGATTTTCTTTTTTAACCATGATAGAAATCTATGTAATGGTGAGAGTGTACCTAGTATAAATTGTTCATTATCCCGCAGCATTCATTCCATCCTTCTAACTTTTAATAATAAACAAGTTCCCTGACAATTTTAACTGGGCATATGTCCATCTAGATGGAAATACATTTCCCAGCCTCCTTTGCTATTAGATGTGGCCACATGACTGCATTCTGGCTGATGGTATATAAACAATAGTGATGTGCGTGGTTTCTGGATCACAGCTTAAAAGGAAGCTTCTTTTTTTTTTTTAAGATTTTATTTATTTATCTGAGACAGAGAGAATGAGAGAGACAGAGAGCACATGAGAGGGGGGAGGGTCAGAGGGAGAAGCAGGCTCCCTGCGGAGCAGGGAGCCCGATGCGGGACTCGATCCCGGGACTCCAGGATCATGACCTGAGCCGAAGGCAGTCGCTTAACCAACTGAGCCACTCAGGCGCCCCTAAAAGGAAGCTTCTTTAAAGTAAAGCTCTTTGCCACCTCTATCTTTCCTCTACACATCTGGCTGGGAGATGAACCATCCAAAAATGGAATCTGTACTTTGAGAGTGTAGGGGTCCCAATGAGCCACTACTTCTGGAATACTACATAAGAGTGTTTTTTTTTTTTATCTTATTTGAGCCCTTATATTTTAAAGTTCTCTTTGTTATAGAAACTTAGTCTATACCCTGAGGTATTTGTTAGTATTCTCATTTATCAATGAAGAAACTGATTCAGAGATTAATTCACTGAAGCAAGTGGCAAAACTAGAATTCACGTCCAGATAATCTGTATTCAAGTCTAATTCTTTTCTCCAAATGGATTTGGTTACAGGAGAAAACCAAAACATTTTTAGTATAGAAAATAAAATGCCATGGAGACATGTCCTAAAGTTCATAAAATCAAGTAAGAATAGTCTGAACTTGTCTTGCTTATCAAACCTTGCTGTTAAGAACTGGGGGCTTCTTTGAAGATTTGAAACCAGAAGAATTAAAGTTGATAAAAAGAGAATTGTTCTATTTTGCAAAGAAAGTCAAATAAAGTTGACTACTGCAAGAAGAAGTAAAACTGAAAATATAGATTAGCTGAAGGTGATTTAGGTTATTCATTCATGATATACTCAGATTAGGGAGGTTTTGTGGGTGTTTGGGTACATCCTTAACTTTTGATTTTTAAGTTTTAAAGAACTCTGCCTTCCTACAAAGTTCCCCTTAGGGCCTCTCTCTGCCAGAAATCTCAGATGGACTGGCTGGCACAGCATGCCATTCCTTAAATTCTCATGCTGGTGCTAACACAGCGCACCAAGCTGTGAGCAGCTTTGTTGCCAACAACTTCAACGAGGAAGAAGCAGACCATATGCTAAGATGTGACCTCTGTAAATGTCCTTAAATTCACAGTGATGAACAAGCAGGTGCTTAATAACCATATTTTAAAATTATGTCACAGTTTTAGGTTTGGAAGAGTATCAATCCATCCTGTATTCACAGCCAGAAGACTGTAGATGATCTTTGAGTTGGTTGCTCTTGGAAGTTTCCTTTTGTGAGGACCCTCAGAATGAAGGTATGACACAAGTTCATTTTTTGTCTTTGAAAGTGGCTATCTTCCCTTATGTGTGGCCTCAAGTGATCTGTCTCATTTCCTTTTCTTCCAACAAGTGTGTTTTGGTGCAGTAAAGTGTGAGAAACGCTGGTTGACTCCTTGTAAACTGGGCCCTTTTCCCCCATCTTCTTACCTCTTCTTCTACACTTGAAACTGCTCTCTTGAACAGCATTTGTGTCTTTCTTGTGTGTCTAATCCAAAGACCTATTTTTTTTTACTTTAGTCCTCAGGAACAATTGACATTACTGAAAACCCTTTCCTTCTATTCTTTATGTTCTCATAGATGTATGTACTGATGGCTCTCCCTTAAGACTTCCTGGCCTGTTCCAGTTACTTAGGCACCTACGTCTCTAACCTAATTCTCCTCCTTACTCCCACTCTTTTTTTGTTTCCTTAGCTAGCATTTCCCAGTGTCATGTACTATCTCAATTCAACTGGGAAATGTATTGAACAATTACTGTGTGCCCTGTACTGTGCTGGGCTCTGAGAATATAGACATAACTAAAACTCAATCCTTGCACTTAAGGAGCTCAGGGTCTAGTGGTCTGAGAGACAATAGATCATAAATTATAATTCAGGATAATAAGTGCTTCCAGGGGTGCATAGTGGGTGGTAAGACAGAAGGAAGAGGCCGGGGCAGTATGTCTAGAGGAAGACTTAAAGAGTCATCACTCCAGGCAGGTGTAGAATCGAATGAGGATGTTCCAGCAAAGAGAAGAGCCTGGTTCAAAGATAAGAGTTGTGAGGGATCAAGATGCACTCTGGGATCTGTAAATAATTTGCTTTATCATATGAGGGAATGGCAAACATGAGGCTGAACAGATAAGCTAAGGGTACATCAGGAAGAGCCTTATATGCCTTGTTAAGGAGTTGGTCTTTATTCTAAAAGGGCATTAGGGAGTTATAAACAGCAGAGGAAAATGAGTAACAGATTTGTGTTTTGGAAATATTATCATGCTAGTGATGATAAAGGTGGTGATCCTAAAGCCAGGGAACCAGTTAAGAGGCCCTCACTAAATCTAGGTGAGGAATGGTGAGCCTCTGAACCAAGCCTGGCCAGAGTAGTTGAAAAGGAAGAGAGTTATGTCTGGGATAGGGTTGACAGAGGTCAGTGGCTGATTAGATGTGGGTGGTAGGGAGGTTGGGGCACTGAAAGACAAAGAAATACTATTTGGATTTCTGGATTAAGTGAATACATTATGTGCATTTATCTGAGATAGGGACTTTAGGAGGAAAACCAGGTTGGGGTGGGGTGGCAGGACAGGGGACAGGAATGAAGAGTTCAGTTCTGTGCCTACTTAAGTGGAGATGCCCAGTAGACAGATGAACATAGGGATAAACAGGCTTGCTCAGGGAGGTCCCGGCCTTGCCAACCTCACTGATGCTCTTCTTTTGGGACACCCTAAGCCATGGATACTTGATTGGGCTTTTATGTGGAGGAATGACTGTGGAACAAATTAAAGTAACACCTGGACCCATTTATAAATCCTATCCTCCTAAAAATTCTGTCATTCAATATCTCTTTCCCACCCCCCCCCACCCCTGCCTATTCTCTCCAGCAACACTGAAGGGGAAGTTGTGGGAGGCTGAATAATAACCCCTCAAAGATGTCCATGTCCTAATCCCAGAAACCTGTGAATATGCTACCTTCCATGGCAAAGGGAGTTTGCTGATGTGGTTAAATTAAGGATTTTGAGATGGGGAGATTATCCTGCATTATCTGAGTGACCTATTGTAATCACAAGGGTCCTTAAAAGAAGGACGTAGGAGGGACAGAGTCAGAAGAGATATGATGAGGGCAGCAGTGGTCAAGATGATACAGGGCCATAAGCCAAGGAATTCAAGTGGTGTCGTGAAGCTAGAAAAGGGAAGGGAATGGATTCTCTACCAGAGCCTCCAGAAGGAACCAGACCTCCCTACACCTTTACTTCAGGCCTCACTGAATTTGGTCTTTGGACCTCTAGAACAGAAAGATAATAAATGTGTGTTGTTTTAAGCCACACATTTGTGGCAATCTGTTATGGCAGCAATAGGAAACTAACACAGATGTGTAGCAAGAATTGAAGCTGGAGGGCACCAGATTTTGGCACAATTGAAACCTTAAACCTGCCTCATAGTGCTAGGCTACAACAGCCTGAAAGACCCCAGAGCCCAAGTTTATTATTTCCTGGTTGGATACCAGTAACCAATACAACGATTCCCCAAAACAATTATACTTTATTGTCATCTCTTTTGCTAAACAGTGGTTTCAGTACAGGGTGTACTGGGAGGTGATTGCTAGGCCCCACCCTCAGAGTTTGAGATTCAGTAGGTCTTACGTAGGACCTTTCTAATAAGTTCCCAGCTGATGCTGTTGGTCTGGGGACCACAACTTTGAGAACTACTATAATGTGTGTTTGTGTGTGTGTGTGTGTGTGTGTGTATAAATCTCCTTTATACTCAATCTAAGAGTTGCTGTATGAGTCCTCTCTCCCTTCTTTATTGGACTGTCAATTCTCTTAGATCTCATTCTTCTTTATATCCTCAGAATTTAGCAATGTGCCTGACCAAGTAGACATTTCATGAATGCTTATTGATTCCCTGCGTAGTCCTGTCCCACTTCTGTTCCCTAATATTTAAGGACCCATCTCCTTTCAGCAAAAGATTCTATTGCACAAAGCATTCTTTGAGATGCAGAATTTTTTTACAACCCCAGCAAATTTCATTGAGATATAAGCAGTTGAGCACTATTTCCAATGAATTGTGCATGGTCCACTCTGTGTGTGTGTATGTGTGTGTGTGTGTGTTTTACATGCCTGGAAGACTAAGGTAATTATCCTTTGGTTGTTGGCAACTTCTCAATAAGAGATCTGTCAGATGCAATACTATCAAAAGGCACTTGGTGACATAAAGAAGAGCAAAATTATGTAACAAGAATAAACATTTTTCCCCCACTGGGGGCAGGAAAGGGGTGAGAAGAAAGCCACATTAGTAGTTGAAAATGCTCTTTCTGATGAGAGCTTTCAGAAGAAATAGTGTTGGTTTATACCAGTTAACACTGGGTTCCCAGACATGATGCAGTTTTGTTTTAACTCAGCCTTTCCCTGACAGCTCAAAGCTTGACTCTACCCCAGAACCATTTCCTAGCCTGATGTCACTCCCCAGTTGAGTTCTGAAGAGAAGAGGCTCTCAAAGCAGGTTTTTAAATCTTTCATAATGTGCTTAGAATTCTTATGCTAAGATGTCTAGTGACCCTCATGTACCAGATTCTTCAAATACTCTTCCTAGTGAGTTGTCTTGAAAACTATAATTGGTCATTAGAGTATGAACATGATATGCTATAAAGTCATAAAATATAGTGACAGTTTTCTTTTGTTATGCTATCCACAGTGATTTATACTTTAGAATAAGGCTACATGGTTATAAGGCACATGCTTATATGTGACTGACCAGATTGTGCCCATCTGACTTTGCCCCCATTGAACCCAAATGCATCTTCAGAATCCTTCTCAACATATTACATTATATGGCTGGTAGTGTGGACTCTGGAGTTAGAGCTGAGTTTGAATATACACTACTCTAGTTACTAGAAATCAGGCCTTGGACAAGGTACCAATCTCTAAGTCTTAGTGTTAGTAAATAGGAGAAATAATACTACCTATCTCACAGAGCCCTAATGAGGTTAAATGAGAATATGCACACACATTCCTTAGCACAGGGCATAGCACAAAGAGGTCCATAATGTTACTTATTCTTCTCATTATTATCAATAGCTATAAAAATGGGCAAAGGATGGAATTATCCTCCCCCATTGTGCTTAGATCATATCTGGGCAGAGTCTTTATTTGTAGGTTTCAAAATTACTTGACTAACCAGGCTCTATCCTTTTTGGCATGACAACACATTTGAGTGAGCACCCAGTCATGTACCCAACTGGGATACAGCCCTTTGACTCTAAGCCCAGTTTTTCCTGCAACCTCTTACCTCCTCCAAATCATCCTGCTCAAATGGTGGGTTCAGACATTGGGGAAGCTGCTGTTACTGTTGCCACGTTCTCTTAACTCTTAGAGGACCTAGATTAGAACTGAATCTCATATAATTTACCACCTGATCCTGTCTCTCACTAGAGTTTAAAGTTATTGAATGCAACAGTTGCAATTCCATTCAACTTCCCAAGCATATCTTAAACTCATCCATTTCTCTCCATCTGTATGCTGCTACTCTTCTACTTCAACATACCATTATCTCTTGGCTGAATTTCTGAAATAACCTCCTACATGGGCTTTCTCCTTCCATTTTTGCCTCCCTGCCAACCAATCTCCATCTTGGCCAGTTTGATAATTTAAAAATGCTATCCTGACCATGATCCCTGATTAAAATTCTTCAATGCCATCCTAGGCTTTTGTAATAAAATATAAAAGCAAGAACCAGGCCTACATGGCCCTTTTTAAATTTGTCTCTGCTTATTTCTCTATCCCTATCTCATACCCTTCTCCTTCCTCTCTACATCACAGCTAAAGTGACATCTTTCAGATCCTCAATGAGCCAACCTCTTTCCTTTCTCAGGGTCTTTGCACATTCTGTTCCTTTTGCCTAAATGATATTCCCCCAAACTCTTAATCTACTTGATTCTGGTTTTCCTGATGGGCTTCAGTTCAGCTGTTCTTTCCTCAGACAGTCTTTATTCATTCCCATTCCTTAATATGAGTTCTATCCCCACCTGTTATTTTTGCCAGACTATTTGTATTTTTTCTCCACAGAGCTTAGCACAGTTTGTAATTCTACACATAAATCTACATTGAGTTTTCAGTATTTCTCTCCCCTTCTATGTGGTGTGATGCTTGTGTGTTTAATCAGTCTCCTAGTCCAGGAAAAATCTTAAGCAGGTTCTAGTTATCTTCACAAATAAAAGAGTAAGACCTTTCCCTCCCTTAACATCATACTGCCATGGCATATTATAAGGGCCTCACCCTCCTTTCAGGGGTGGGTACTTACTATGTCCTGGTATTTTGCAGTGGGGTGTTTGTCCTCATGGGGTAAGCTGGATAAGGAGTGAACTAAGTCCAGGGAGAGGAGAGTTGCTTGAGCTGGGGAGTTGCTTGAAATATTGTCAGAGTTGGCAAAACTTTCTGCAACAAACCGCAATATTTTTGTGGCTTAATGCAATAAAAATTAACTTCTTTTCACACAAGAACCCAGTGCAGATGTTTCTGGTCAGAGTGACCACTTTAGGTGGCTCTCTTCTAAGTAGGGACCCAGGGATCCAGGCTCATTCCATCTTTTGGCTCTGCCATGCCCTAGGGCCTTGGAGCCCATCATTTATATCTGGCATACCAGGAAAGAGGGAGCATGGAGGATTGCATTGGAAGTATTTATGAACAGGATAGGAAGTGGTGTATATCACTTCCTCCCACATTCCATTGGCCAGAACTCACTGGTTTGTGATATGATTTCATCTAACTGCAAAGGAGGCTGGGAAATAAAACCTAACTATATGTCCAGGAAAAAAAGGCAAGCATGGAATTTGGAGGGCTGGAGAAAGGATGGCTGATATGGGCCCTGGTGTGGGTGACAAGTAGTGTTGCCAAATGTATCCTTGGCTATCATCTGGTTCCTGGGTGTCCACAAATTCTCCTTACTGTGGCCCATGGTTGACACAGTTTGTTTTCATTGATGGCCCCTTCACATCTGGATTGTCCCTCCTATCCCCACTGGCATCTATGGCAATTCCCTTGCCTTCCATTTTTCTTCCTCCTTTCAGCTCAGAGGAATCTTTTGTCATTTATTGGGGTATCTGTGTGGGGTGAAGTTCATGCTAACATTTGCTCTAGTGTCACTTTTATTCCTGTAAGTATAGGAAGTCTCTCCTTTTTTCTCTGTCTTCTGCTTATAATATCTCTACCCTGAGGCAATGAGCATAGCCTAGCTACTTGAGTGGGAACAGAGAGAGAAAAAAGTAACTATTGGGAGGAAAATACCATTGAGTAGTATTTCAAAAGCATTGTCCTACAACAAATACAAGCCCAATGAGGGTAGAGACTGTGTCTGTATGTATACCACAATATCTCCAGAATCTAGCAAAGGGACTCAATAAATATATACTGGATAAATAAATGCATGAATAAGTGCATGAATGTTCTAAGAAGCAGCATCACTCACAGATAACCTCTTGCATCCTGATTCTTCCACACCTTCCAAGGCTTCTCAAAGGGGTGTGTGAGTGGTGCTCTTGTGGCCTCCACAAGGAGACCAGAGAGAGCTATAGTGATGGTGCCCTGGACTCTGCAAGTTTGACCTCATCTTATACTTTTATACACACACACATATTCCCATATACACTTAGAGTGAAAAATAATCCAAGAAAATAGGACAGGGAACAATAATAAAGGGAAGAGGAATAAAAACACACTCAGTGCTTGGCACATAGGAACCCTATAAATGTTTATTGAATGAGAGAAAGGAAGAAATGCCCGGTTTCCCCTATTCAGAGACTGAAATGGGCAGTTCATAAAGATGCATTGAATTCCAACATTTTTTCCTTAAAAGTTTGCTAGAGAGAGCTATGCTGTAGGCTTATAATGTCACTCTTGTCCCTTAGCAACAGACTAGGTTTGTTTTTCTAGCTGATCTGACTTAAGGATTGTGTGAGTGCTGTTGAATGCTGGGGGAGAGCCAACTCTCATGGCAGGGAGAGGCAGGACCAGGAGGCATTGAGGTTCCCATCCAACACTAAGGAAAGTGATGTGGCTTGAGATGGATTCTTTTTAATTTTTTTTTTTTAATTTTTAAAGAGCTAGAGAGCATGAGCATGGGGAGGGGTAAAGGGAGAGGGAGAATCCCAAGCAGACTCCATGCCAAGCACAGAGCCTGATACAGGGCTCCATCCCAGGACCCTGAGATCATGACCTGAGCCAAAATCAGAGTTGGTTGCCAAACTGACTGAGCTACCCAGACGTCCCGTGAGATGGATTCTTTATCATTAGTTCTTCTAATTGTATTTTTGAAGAGGTCAGAATTCAATGAAAACTTTTTTCCTTTTTTTTTTGAAACCTCTCATCAACATTTGTGGCAAACACTAGAGGTTGGCACTGCCAACTCTCATATCAGTCCCCTTCTTTCTGGCCTATGTCTATTATATGGTCTGAAAAAAGTATGCCATTCCCAAACTCCCTTGCAGCCAGAGAGGCCATCTGACACAATTCTGGATCCGGGGACATAAGTTACCCCCTACTTTCCTTTCTTTTCTACCCTGAATGGACAAGAGGGCGCAGCTGTAGCTACCATTTGTGACCAGGAGGGAGAGGTCAAGAGACCCACAGAGATGTTGGCCCTGACATTGTTGAGCCACTGAACCAATGCAAGCAGACACCTGTCTTCAGCTTTCTTTTAGGTGGGGAAAAATGAACCCCTCTTTGTCTCTGATACTGAAATGAAGGATTCTGTCACTTGCAGCCTAAAATATCCCTTGCTGACAGCTCCTCTTTCTTTTCTTTTCTTTTTATCCAGATGAAATAAACCAACTATATTTAATAAATATGAAAAAAATTTCACAAAATATTAAAATAAGATTTTTAAACATGGAATTGTAGAATGGGCAAAACAATTTGGAAAAGAACAAAGTTGGGGGACTTGCACTGCCTGATATTAAGGTTTATTCTAAAAGCAAAAAATTTGTAAAGTCTTTACAAATCAAGATAGTGTGTTACTGGCAAAAGGATAGACATATATATTAATGGAACACAATACAGCATCCAGAAAAAATGGAATTGCAAAATATTCATCATTGCAGAGCATTTCCCAACAGAGGAAATATTCAACAATTCCAATTACCTCTTCTGTTTACAGTTTCCAGTCAGCTCAATTCCCAATGACTTAGCCTAAGATAACTTATAATAATAATGAATATGTTTAAAACTAAATTCTTCCCTTGAGTAGGCTATACTTCTCTGATTTCAGGTCTTCTTCCTATCCCCCCTGATCCTCCTGAAGTTTTAGGAAAACTCTTTTGCCCTTCAAGTAAGCCAGTCCAGGCACTGTCCATATACCATCTCTAGTCTGAAACAGCTGCAAGGATTGTTCTTTCCAGTCAGTGCTGGTGCTTTCCTTTTCCTGCCTTTACTAATTTTCTTTCTCAGACACATCATCCGTCTTCTTCTCTCAGTTGTCGTTCGTTCCAGAGTTTCTTTCTTTCTTATTTATTTCCCTAAACCGTGAATCAGTTTAAACCTCCACTGGGTTGCCCTTTTCACGGGGTCTGGTCCTTCAACACAACAGAGGCTTTATTGGTTACCTGTCTGGAGCACTCTTTCCCCACATCTTGGCATGTCCAACCCTGTCTGGACATAAAGTTCTCCAGCTAAATGTCTTTTCAAGCAAGGCTTCCTGGCTGTCCACCTCTCCACCCTGCATCATTTTTAAATTCCCAGCTTTTCAATTTTCTTCAGAGCTTTATCAGTCTCCAACTATCTTGTTCATTACTCTGTTTGCTTTATTACTTTCCTTTGGTAACATTTCTATACATTAATAACAAAGTAGCCGAAAGACAAATTAAGAAAACAATTCCATTTACAATTGCACCAAATAGAATAAAATACCTAGGAATAAACTTAACCAAAGAGGTGAAACATCTGTATTCTGAAAACTCTAAAACACTGATGAAAGAAATTGAAGATGACACAAACAAATGGAAAAACATTCCATGCTCATGGATTGGAAGAATTAATATAGTTAAAATATCCATATTACCCAAAGCAATCTACAGATTCAATGCAATCCCTATCAAAATAGCAACAGGATTTTTCACAAAACAAATAATACTAAAATTTGTATGGAACCTCAAAAGTCCCTGAATAGCCAAAGCAATCTTGAGAAGGAAAAATAAAGCTGGCAATATCACAATTCCAGATTTCAAGGTATACTACAAAGCTGTAGTAATCAAAACAATATGGTACTGGCACAAAGATAGACACATAGACACATAGATCAATGGAACAGAATAGAGAGTCCAGAAATAAACCCATGACTATATGGTCAATTAATCTATGACAAAAGGAGGCAAGAATATACATGAGGAAAAGATAGTCTGTTCAATAAATGGTGTTGGGAAAACTGGACAACTACATGCAAAAGAATGAAACTGGACCACTTTCTTTCATGATACACAAAAATAATCAACATGGATTGAAGACCTAAATGTGAGACCCCAAACTGTAAAAATCCTAGAAGAGAACATAGGTAGTAATGTCTCTGACATCAGCCATAGCAACATTTGTCTAGATGTGTCTCCTAAAGCAAGGGAAACAAAAGCAAAAATAAACTGTTGGGACTACATCAAACTAAAAAGTTTCTGTACAGCAAAGGAAACAATCAACAACACAAAAAGGCAACCTACAGAATGAGAAAAAATATTTGCAAATGTTATTAATTTCCATCTTCCTTTGTCTAAAGCTCCATGAGAATAAGGACCTTATCTGCTAAAAGATGACATTTGTCCGTGATTTATAATAAAATGAGTTAACCTGAGGAAAGTCTGTAAGCAGGATGTCCTTGTTTCCTCAGAATAGTCCAGGTTATTTCCACGTCATTATTTGCAGCATTCCCTTTAATTCTCAAAAGTATGCCTGGTGGATGGTGAGGACACCTTTCTCTGGGTCTCTTGTCTTTGGGGCTAAGCACTAAGAATTATAACTTTATGTGATCAGTGCTCTTTATAACCATATCTCTCTGATACAGTAAATCCCTCAGCCTCATTATAGATTTGATTTAAAGTAGGTAATGGAGGTGGGGTAGACAAACAAACAACTATAAATGACAGCCATGTCAGTTAATATAAAATTATTTATGTGCTATAAAGATGTATTTCAAAATCAAAACCATGACTAAATACCACCTCACACTTGTCAGATGGCTAAAATTAACAACACAGGAAACAACAGGTGTTAGTGAGGATGCGGAAAAAGGGAACCCTCTTGCACTGTTGGTGGGAATGCAAACTGGTACAGCCGCTCTGGAAAACAGTATGGAGGTTCCTCAAAAAGTTAAAAATAGAGCTACCGTATGACCTAGCAATTGCCCTACAGGTATTTACCCAAAGGATACAAAAATACAGTTTGGAAGGGGTACAATGTTAATAGCAGCATTATCAACAATAGTCAAACTATGGAGAGAGCCCAAATGGCCATTGACTGATGAATGGATAAAGAAGATGTGAGATACACACACACACACACACAGGAATATTACTCAGCCATCAAAAAGAACGAAATCTTGCCATTTGCAACAACATGGTTGGAGCTAGAGTGTATTTTGCTAAGTGAAATAAGTCAGTTAGAGAAAGACAAATACCATATGATCTCACTTGTATGTGAAATTTAAGAAAGAAAACAGATGCACAAATGGGAAGGGGGAAAAGAAAAAAAGAAGAGAGGGAAACAAGCCATAAAAGATTCTTAATGATAGAGAACAAACTGAGGGTTGATGGAGGGAGGTGGGTGGGGGGGGGGCTAGATGGGTGATGGGTATTAAAGAGGGCACTTGTTGTGATGAGCACGGTGTGTTGTATGTAAGTGATGAATCACTGAATTCTACTCCAGAAACCAATATTGTACTGTATGTTAACTAAGTAAAATTTAAATTAAAAAAAGATGTATTTCACTAGTTCTAGTAAATTCAGAATATTCTAGCAAATGGAAGGCTGATAATTTATTTAACGGATCCCTTATTAATGAGCATTTCAATTTTTCCAGTTTTTTCTTTTATTTTAGATTTATTTATTTATTTGAGAGACAAAGAGAGAGCATGAGTGGGGGGAGGGCAGAGCTGGAGAGAATTCAAGCAGACTCCCTGCTGAATGTGGAGCCCGATTTGGGGCTCCATCTCACAACCCATGAGATTATGACCTGAGCTGAAACCAGGAGTCGGACACTTAACTGACTGAGTCATCCAGGCACCCCTCCAATTTTTTCTTTATTAACAATGTTGTGACAGTGAACATTCTTATATAGTTTTGTATACATGTGCAAAATTTCATCAGGATAAATTTCTATGTGTAAAATTGCTGGTTCAAACACTATGTCATTTACAATGCTGATGGTTATTGTCTAGGGCCATTTTAAATAGGAAATTAATATAACAATCACCTTTCACTAAAGCAAACTTGTATTTCAGTTGTAATTTCAGAGTAACACACTAGTATTTTACACATACATACAAATCTGTTCTCTCTAAGGAAAAATTTTTAGGTATCCAAACTATATAATTATTTTTGCATTCCTAGCTTTCATTTTAATGATCTCTAATGAATGCATATGGAGTGAATTCATAGATTGTTAGCAGTGATATGTCTTTTTTGTTAATTTTAGGCTATTTAATGGTCACAGATGGATCCCCCATTTACACATTTCTCCTTTTTGTAGACAAGAGTCCCAGTGTCTACAAACTTAAGGATATAGTTAGTTGTATGATAAACTCTGAATTAAAGTCATTCTTTGGGTTTTGTTTTGAATCACCCACTAAAATCATAACACATTGGAGCCATAAGGGATCTTATAGATCTGTAACTGGAATGGCCCAATTTATAGTTTGGGATGCAGATATGGCACCACTCAGGTGGGTTCCCAAAGTTGAACATGTGAGCTCTCACATGCCCAGCAAACAGGAAATACCACATCCTTCCCTGGAAGCCCCTTCCCCAGATATGCCAGGGCCATCATGGTCACTTTGATTTCTGCTTCTGGAGTCTCAGCAGAGATGTCCCCTCAAGGCCACATGACTCTGCTACCCCACAAGAGGCTGGTGGCTCCCAAGGAACTGCTAGTGTAGACTTTTGCTTGGGCCACTGCTCTTCTTTCAGGGGCCAGAGAGAAGATCCCCAGGCCTCAGGAGTAAGTTCTACCAGGAGAAGTCTCCAGGCAAACCTGGTCTGGATGCCCATCCCTATCACTCCTCATGTTTCCTTACACGGCCCCTTCTCCAGGACTCATGCCTATTATCTGATTCCTGGGCTGGGGTCAGTCCTCTTGTGCACTGATTTACAGCCTCCTTTTGAATTCCTAAGTCTGTGCAGAGGCTAGGCTGGTGATCCTATCTTTTCTCCTTGGTGCTGAGTTTATCTGATGGGTCTCGTGGCCATTCCCTGACTCTGAGCCTTGCTCAGTCCACTCCAACTAGTTTTAATTTCTGAGACAAGGTGTTGGGGTCTTGATGCCTTCCCACCTTCATCCTCGAGGAGTGTCTTGGGCTCCAAATGCGAATTTGGCTACTTGCTACCAGCAATCTTCAGGTTTCAGATCTCAGTACTTTCTACCTCACACACAGATATTAAATTCCATTTTATCCATCCATCCTACTGGAGATCATTTAGGTCTGGTCCCCTCATTTTAAAAATGAGGCACAGAGAAGTTACTTACCCAGGGTCACACACCTGGTCACGATAGACCAGAGACAAGAATTCTTGTCTTCTAAATCATAATTCAGAGCTCTGTTCTTTCTTTTATTTTTTTTTAAGATTTTATTTATTTGAGAGAGAGAGAGAGATCGTGAGAGAGAGCACGAGTGGGGAGGTGGTTGGGGAGAGGGAGAAGTAGGCTCCCCGCTGAGCAGGGAGCCCGATGCAGGACTCAATCCCAGGACCCTGGGATCATGACCTGAGCCAAAGGCAGATGCTTAACTGACTGAGCCACCCAGGTGCCCCCAGGGCTCTGTTATTTCTAATGAGATGTTTCTATTTTGTGGGGTTTCTCTGGTGAGTTTTGAAATTCTAAGCCACTTACTCTCTAGTATTCTTGGCCACATTCCATGCTGCCTAGCTGAAATAGGCTTAGACATGCTGCGTACCTTTTTATTTACCTAGTAGTGATTTCCAGAGTCAAAACCAAACGGCTCATTATAATTAGCTGCTTTTTCAGAAAACCGACGTCATAATTCCCCTCCATTAGGATAGAATAATCAAGGGCTAGTGCTGAGCACACTCATTGCCCTAGAATGTACTTTGCTGCTTCGCTGTGACTCAGTGACTCTAGAAAATACTTATGCTGCAGCCCAGCCCATATTTCATCAGCTCCTCTGGAATCTCCATTGAGTCAAACTTTTTTGAGGTGTTTTCCATTCTGTCTCATTCAAAACATTTGTCACTCAATGGACAGCTTAGGGAAGCAACTGGAAAGCAATTAGAGAGGTAAGAAATCACTCTGAAAAGCAATCTCAATCGGCCAAGTCGTGGTTCTTATCTTCTAGGGCTGGAATCCTCATCTGTGACCTGGAATTCCGGGTATAGGCCCATTCCTCAGGCTGATGGCTAGCTTTGGATGGAATGTGTAGTTTGAGAGCAGACAGGTCATGGTGGGGGGAAGTGAAGGGCAGTAGGAGTGTTCATATTTAGAAATTTTTTTCCGAGGAATTTTATTTCAAAAAAGTCCAGAGTTGGGGGCGCCTGGGTGGCTCAGTTAGTTAAGTGTCTGCCTTCGGCTCACCGGGGGATCGAGCCTGCTTCTCCCTCTCCCTCTGCTGCTCCCCCTGCTTGTGCTCTCTCGCTCTCTCTGTCAAATAAATACATAAAATCTTTAAAAAGAATAAAGCCCAGAGTTTTGCTCGGTATTGTCAGAACGTGCTTAGTTCACCTACCTAACATTGGGTCAGACTGCCAGCCAGCATTTTGTCAGAATGCCATTCTACAAAGACAGCTTCCAGAACTTTCTGAAAAGTACTTTTCAAGAAATCATGTTTCCATCTTGATTTATCTTTATTAGTCGACATGCAGAGAAAACTTATTTCTCTAGGTTTGCACCCATAGTTTTACTAAAGTGTAGAAATCCCACTCTCTGTTTTCCATATTAGCTCATCTCTGAGGGAGAGGTTCTCAGCCCTGGCAGCACCCCATTGGCTGGGGAGCTTTTAGATATTGCCAATGCCCTGGCCACACCTCAGAGCAATGAAATCATCCCCACTGGGGGTGGGACCTAGTCATCGGTACTTTTAAAAATTCTCAGATGATTCTGTTGTGGAGTTTAGGTTGAGAACCACTGCCTAAAAATTACTACCTGCAGGCAACAATTTGCCTGAATGCTGAACTCTAAGCGTGGTGAGGGTAGAAGCTGGTTTGTATAGTCTTGCTCATCTCTGACACCCACAATACTTCCTGGCCCATGGGTAATCAGTATTTACTGATGGGATGAATTCATGCTTATTTTCAATTTCATAAAGGTGTAGATAAAGAAATGGTCTCCCTTTGGCCTAGGGATAATGTTGCACATCCACAGTCATGGCGCCAGATCAGTATTAGAGGCTTCTGTGTACCCTGATTCTTAAATTACAGGCTCATGAAAGGTTTATGGTCCTGGGAGTGGCCTGGTTTGCCAGGGCTATGGAGACACCCAGGGGGATCCGCACTGTGGTTATTTACCAACTGGAATGAAAGTATTTTAATATAGGTCCTCTTGTACTCATGTGTAAACAGGCCATAGTGGTTTAAGTTTGGGTCCCTCTGTTGTCAGGGATTTCCTAGTCTCAAAAGCTGTGTGTGACCTGGTGCTGTCTTCTGTCATTGTCTACTTCCTTCTCGTTGCACTCCAGCCACACTGGCTTTCTCTGTGTTTCTGAACACTGTCAAATGCCTTCTTGCCTAAGGGTCTTTGTACTTGCTGTCCAGTCTGCTGGAACATTCACCTGATGGGAGGAGCTGCCAATTCACGTTGCAAAGGGCATAGAAACAAAAATGGGAATGACAGCAGCCAGTTTGGCAATCAATCTACCACATGGCCCCTTTAGGGAGATATTCAGTCTCTTAGATAAAATGCTTAGCACCTCAGATTTCTCTTCTTTCTCTCTATCCCTTTTTCTCTGTGAGTGCTCAAAAACATTCTATTTTGGCTGCCAGAATCCAAATATTAAGTGTTTTTCTTTATGTTTTGAAATAAATCTAATTGTCTTTCCTCCCTTTTCTACTTCGTACTCCCTGTCCACCCCCTTCCCCCGATAAATGCTTTATACTGGCTAAGGAGGTGCTTCATAGGAAAAGACAAAGGAGAAATGCACATTTATATGGCTTAAGATATTATTCTAGTACGGTGGTTACTCACAGTGGGCTCAGGCAATGGGCTGAGCACTTCCTACACATTGTCCCATTTAATCTTCACAATTAAAAGATCTTACACATAAGAAAACTGAGACCTTAAGTGGTCTACATTTACCTAGGTAAATGGTAGAGCAGGATTTGACCTGAGGGCTGCCTGACTCCATAGCCCTTGCTCTTCATCCTTATACTCTCTGTGCTTCTCTGTGAGATCATCACCTGTGAGGTTGTCTTTATAAAGCTCTAAAATTCCTATTTGTTTGAAGCTTGTGTACTGCTCTAAGAAATATGCACTAATGGCATACTGCCCAGCTGAAATTTAAAAGAAGAGAGCAAAAAGAAGCATGACACAGGAAGTGATTGTAATGGCAAACAAATCACAGAAGAATAATAGGAAAGCCTCCATACAGAAGACTTTTATTAATCCAGGGAAGTGGCAGTGATACTTCATCACGAAGCACAATCTGGCAAGAATGGGCCACCAGGCTGAATTATATTGGAATATCTTATCTTCACCTTGGGCACATAAGCAAGGCTACATATTATAGGCATGATTATTTTTCTTTGGGTTGAGGCATGTTTATGCAGTGAAGTTCTCTTGGGGTACAGTATCCCATTTAGGCTTCTCACAAAACCATGGTTTCCTAGTCCTAAATTCAACATGGCTGAAAAAGATGTTTCTTCACAGCTTCTATCATGTCTACTTAATCCTAAATTATTAATAGTTTCAGTTTATTCCCAAGAAGCTACTATTTTCTCTCTAATTATTCAAGGGGAAGATTTGAGTGAAAAACATGTTAGCATTTGTGTTTTTTTCCCCTCATACCATACTGTTAAAAAATAATGACAAAATGTGGTCCCTGGATCAGCAACATACACCTCACCTGGGAAACTTGTTTGAAACACAAATTCTTTGGACTCACCCCAGACCATATGTGGTATCCTAGAAGCTTTATAGTTTCAACTTTTTGCATGTAGGTTTATAATTCATTGCATATTACATTTTTCCATATACTTATCTGGTTGTACCAGCATCATTTATTAAAAAGACTTTTGTCCAAAATCAACTGACTCTAAATGTGTGATCTATTTCTGGTCCCTCTAATCTGTTCCATTTATCTATTTATCCTTCACCAGTACCTCACTGTCTTAATTACTGTACCTTTATTTATTTTTTAAAAAGATTTTATTTATTTATTTGACAGAGAGAGAGAGAGAGAGAGAGAGTGAGTGCATAAGCAGGGGGAGCGGCAGGCAGAGGGAGAAGCAGACTCCCCACTGAGCAGGGAGCTCAATGCGGGACTCGATCCCAGGACCCTGGGATGATGACCTGAGCCTATGGCAGACGTTTAACCAAACTAGCAACCCAGGCATCCGATTACTGTACCTTTATAATAAGTCTTGAAATCAGGTGGGTAAGTCTCCAACATAGTTCTTTTTTTTTTTTTCCCCCCATTTCCTTAGGTCATCTGCAATTTCTATCAGCAATGCTTTGTAAGTTTTTGGTGCATAGGACTTGCATATCTTTTGTTAAATTTATTCCTAAGTATTTTATGTACATGTATGAACCATCACTACCATCCATCTCCAAAAGTCTTTTCATCTTCCCAAACTGAAATTCTGTACCCATTAAATACTAAGTCCCCTCTTGTTCCCTTCCCTCAGCCCCCAGCAACCACCATTCTACTTTCTGTCTCTATGAATGTGACTGCTCCAGGTGCCCCATATAAGTGGAATCATACAGTGTCTGTCCTTCTGTGACTGGCTTATTTCACTTTGCAGAATGTCTTCAAGGTTCATCCATGTTGCAGCATGTGTCAGAATTTCTTCCCTTTTTAAAGGCTGAATAATATTCTATTATATGTATATGCCATATTTTGCTTATTCACCCATCTATGGATTCTTGGGTTGATTCTACTCTTTGGTTATTGTGAATAATGATGCTATGAACACAAGTGTACAAATACCTGTTTGAATCCCTGCTCTCAGTTCTTTTTAGTATATACCTAAAGTGGTATTTTTAAGACTGTTTTCCAAATGTTTATTGACAAAATAGAGTAATACATAAATATAATACTGTGTGTTGACTATACTGGAATTAATTAAAATTAAAATTAATTTAAAAATATAGAAAAGCAGTTGATTTTGTATTATTTATCTTGTATCCTGTGACTTTGCTACATTCAATTACTAGTTCTACTAGTTGTGTAATAGATCCTTTACATTTTAGGCATATAGCCTTGTTGACTGCAAATAAAGGTAATTTTACTTCTTCCTTCCAAGCTTTATGCCTTTTACCTATCTTTTCTTGCTTTAATGCATGGTTAGGACTTTATGGACAATGTTTAGGAAAAGTAATGAGAGAAGATATCCTTGCCTTGCTCCCAATCTTAGGATGAAAGTGTTCAGTATCTCATCATTAGGGAAAACATTAGTTGCATGTTTTTTTTTTTTTGGTGCCTTTTTATCAGGTAGAGGGAACTCCTTTCTATTCCTGCTTTGATGGGTGTTTTTTAAAAACAGCTTTTTGGAGGTATAGTCGATATACAAAAAACTGCATATGTTTAATGGACATGCATACCTTGTGTTATTGCTTCATTGTGCTTCACAGATATTGCATTTTTTTACAAATTGAAGGTTTGTGGTAACTGTGTATCAAGCAAGTCTATTGGTGCCATTTTTCCAACAGCATTTGCTCATTTTGTGTTTTTGTGTCCCATTTTGGTAATTTTCATAATATTTCAAACTTTTCCCTTATTATTATTACATTCATCTGGTTATCTGTGATCCGTGGTTACAAGTCACTGAAAGCTCAGATGATGGTTAGCATATTTTTTAGCAATAAAGTATCCTTTAAGGTATATACATTGTTTTTTAGACATAATGTTCTTGCACACTGAATAGACTATAGTATAGTGTAAACATAACTTTTATATACACTGGGAAACCAAAAAATCCATTTGACTCACTTTACTGTGATATTGGCTTTATCACAGTGGTTTGGAACTCAACCTGAAATATCTCCGAGGTGTACCCATACACAATTTGATGAGTCTGAACATATGCATACACCTGTGAAACTACAGTCAAGGTAATAAACATATCCATCATCTCCAAAAATTATCATACATGTACATTGAATTTTGCCAAATGCCTTTTTTGTGTCTACTGAAAAAATCACCAGCAAAGGGCAGTGAATTTTAGGATTCAACTCCTGAGGTAGGGTGAAAGTTCCCACTGCTTTGTGCATTTGGCTGCCTGAGCAAAATTAAGATTTTATAAACTAACAAAGAAGAGAAAATGGTGGTTGTGATGGCAACCAACAACAATGATCACAATACACCCTTTAACTCAATTTTGGAATTTTGTGAAGCTTATATTGCAACTGAATTAATAACTTGCTACGTTTGACATCTTGTTTCACCTATCCCTCTTGCTCATGCAGTCAAACTTGTCTTTCTAAAATACAGATCTTACCATTTTACAACTTTGCTCAAAAAACTTGCTACACTACAGAACAAATTCCATAGCATGGCATCCAATGCCTTTCTGGATTTGGGCCCGTGTTGTCTTTTTAGTAGTATCTTTCAGTGCACTTCTATCTGCCTCATCACCCAGCATTTGCCCTTCCTGTGACATGCTGTGCATTCCTATGTGTATCATTGCTGGTAATGCCTTTGCCCTCCTTATGTACTCCCACAATCCACTCATCTTTCAAGACCCAGCTCAAATGCTGCCTCTTTCATGATGCCATCCACAGTATTTCCAGTTGCTACTGATCTCTATTATCTCTGTGCTCTTATTGTACCTGTAATGCTCTCTTGTAGGCTATTTAGCGGAAAATGTGTTTGGATTATGTTTTCCTCAGCTGTGTAGCCCTACATTGCCTCATATAGGGATGGCAGATATTACAGAAGCCACAAGTCCCCATTTGTGAGCCCATGGAAGGTATTACTAAATAATTACAGCATGATTTTCCACCAAGCCTAAATGCACCTCAAGGCACCTCAGAACATTGTTAATTTATTAATTAATAACTGCTCCAGGCAGTTATTACCAGTTGATTAAATGAAATCTGCATTCCATCTCTAGCTAAATTTATGACCTTGTTCCTAACAAAAGCTTAATGCTTTGGTTAGTTGAATTTCACTGCATAGACTCCAGGGGTGGTTTCCACCAAGGACTAAATTTATTTGGGAAAGCTAGAAAGCTAGAGGATTATAGCAGATTATAGTGCTATAGCATTATTGCATGTGGAGGAGCTGACCACATGGAATGAATCTGTTAGTAAGAGTGACAAGCTCTTGCTGAAGGGAGGCTAGGCTGTCAGACTGATTTTCTTTTCTTCTCAAGAAACTCACCAGAGACCTTGTTATTTTCTTGGTTCAGAATCCGAGAATCTGATAGGTCTGCATCAACTGTGTGTAAGGCCATGCCCTGGGAATCTCATGGGCCAAGGGGGAGGAGTGAGAGCATTTCCAAATGCCACAATCCATTTCATTACTGTGGGGCAAACTTTCATCAGACATGGCCCTAAGTTTCCCCCTGGGAATGGCAAGTGTCTACAACAAATAGAACTCTTTAAACCATACAGACATCAGTCTGACTAATGTTCAAAAGTCAGTGTGGGAAATGACAAAGTCGTTAGGGGTTTCCTTGAAGGGAAGGTCAGTTTTGACTATTGGTCAAGTTCTTGGAAACCATTGCAAGGCTATACTGACCAATACAATGGCCATTAGCCACGTTTGGTTTATTTAATTTAATTAAATTTAAATAAAATTAAAACTTCAGTTCCTCCGTCACACTAGCCACATTTTAAGTGTTCAACTAGCCACATGTGGCTAGTGGATACTACATCAGACAGAGCAGATATAGAACATTTCCATCCTTGCAGAAAGTTCTAGTGGACAGCACTAGTCTAAAGCCTCCTGTAAAAAACTTGAACTCCTTTGCGCTGTAGCTTAGAGTTTCTGCAGAAGTTTCAGCTTGCGTGGACCAATTATATTCTTTGGTATTTCTATTATGTATATCATGTAACTATTTTATTTATGTTTATTCACCTAAATAATTGCTTTTTTCTCTTCCAAGGCCTTTCTGTTTAATGTTCCATTTGAGAAAAATATCAAGGAAGTATTTATTCCCCATAGTTAGAGGTCTGTGTGGTAAGCAAGAGTCTATTATTTATCTTCCGTTGTTTCTTTATGGTGGTTACTATCTTCCCTGATCCCTATGAGTTCCTGTTTGCAACCCTCTGCCTGTTAAGCCGGCTATGTCTTGCATGGTTGTTTGAATTTAAATTACCTGCCATTTTGCCTTACTAAGGGAAATGTAGCGAATTCAGTCATTAAAGGAAGTACTGTTGGGAAATAATATGCTATAAGGCTCCCATTTATTCTGACATTTTTATTCTTGCCTCCTCTCCCACATTAAATAAAAGCTATTGTATATAGGGAGATGCTTAATAAACAGGCCACACAATACAATGTGGCTAAAGCTTTCACATTGGTTTTAAATGGGGTTCATTTGAAATGACTTTAATCTTGGTTGTGGTGGCTACTTGATACAGCATTCATTCTTCTTTACAACTCAAAGCTATATGTTTATTTCATTTATGCCTATGAAGATAAGATTAAATGTTTTTAAAATTTTTAAGTAAGGTGAAATATAAACAGAAATAAAATGCACTGTGGCGTAGGAGACAAAATCTAATCTTTATTTCTACTATGGTTCCACAGATTATCATCTTTCCTTGTAATTTCCTACTGGGTCACCTCTTTGAATAAGGTCTGGATTGGTTACTTAGTATTCATATCTTCTCTTTATCCACATGATGCTGAGGCTAAAAACTTGGTATATATTTGGAAAAAATGAGCCCAAACTTTCCTTTCTGGTTCCATTGTTGTCCCTACCACCCCTCTTCAGAGATCCCTGTAGAGGGATGGTTAATCACAGGGCTGGGTTTGAATCCCAGCTCCAGGCCTCCTGGCTATGTGGGCCACAAAAGTTACTTCATATTTTGTATTTCACCTTCTTCATCCTGAAGATGAGTTTTATTTCCAAATCTACATCATTGGATTTTCCTGAGATTTAATAAAAGCCCTTAAAACAGCACCACTGTTTTTCACTTGGGCTTCAAGTCTAAAGATCATTTTTCTGTGACTTTAAACTTTTAAAATTAAAATGTATTTACTATAGTCTGAATGATTATGTCCCCCCCAAATTCATATGTTGAAATCCTAGCACCCAGTGTAGTGTGTTAGGAGGTGAGGCCTTTGGGAGATGATTAGGTCATGAAGGGTTCGCCCTCATGGATGAGATTAATGCCCTTATAAAAGAGACCCCAGAGAGAGCTCCCTTGTCCCTTCCACCACATGAGGACACAGCCAGAAGTCAGCAGTCTGCAACCCACACAAACCCAACCATGCTGGCACCCTGATTGCAGACTTCCAGCCTCCAGAACTGTGAAAAATAAAGTTCTGTTGCTTATGAGCTACCCAACCTGTGGTGTGTTGCAGCCAGTTTGATGAGTTTTGATAAATACATATACCTTGTAACCCACTATCAAGACATAAGAGATTTTTATCTTCCTATCTCCCTATTAAATTCCCTTAGTGCTTTCCCAAGTAATCCCTGCTCCCCCGCAACATACACACACACACACACACACACACACGGCAGTTACTATTTTGATTTTATTGCCAGAGCTTATTTTTGTCTATTCTAGAATTTCATTTGAATGGAACCATAGAGTATGTATTCTTTTGTATCAGGCTTTTCTCATTTTCCATATAATAAATTATATATCTGATACTTATCTCTAATAGTTTATTAGCATTATATTTTTATAATATTTAATTAATAATTGTGCATAAGGTAATGGATCACATTGGGAAAAATTGGAATTTCTTTAAAACTGAAATATAAACAAAAAGCAAATGGCCTAAAATATAGCTTGTTACTCTGTTTCTTCTTCAGTAATATTTTTTGATATGCTATTGTGTTTGTGTTTTTATGATAATGTCTTTAGTTTGCCTTAATTTATTTCTCGTGCAATTTTTCTTAATATTTAATTCACATAAAATATATTTATCAAGCTTTGCAAACATCACCATTATGTAAGTCCAGAATATTTTCATCACTCTGCATAGAAATCCCGGGGCACCTGGGTGGCTCAGTCGATTAAGGGCCCAACTCTTGATTTCAGCTCAGGTCATGATCTCAGGGTTGTGAGATGGAGCCCTGCATTGGGTTCCATGCTCAGCAGGAAGCCTGCTTAAGAGTCCCTCTCTCCCTCCCCCTCAGCACCCCTCCCCTCGTGTGAATTCTCTCTCTAAAATAAATAAATCTTTAAAAAAATTTCCTGCTGTAGTGGAACTTACATTCTAAACGGAGGAGATGGGCAATAAGTGAATGAATAAACATGTTTGTTTACTTGTTTAACGTTGGGGTAATGAGTTCTCTAAAGAAAAAGAAGAGGGAAGAGGAACCTGGAGTGCTGAGACAGGGGATTTGTTGTTCTAAACAGAGAGGGGAAGGAAGGCCTTGCTGGTAAGGTGAAGGAGGCGGGGAATGGGCCACACAGATACGTTGTTGGGGGTGTTCCTAACAAAGGGAAGAGCAAGTCCACAAGCACTAAGGCAGGAGGGTGCTTGGCATTTCCTAGGAACAGCCGGGAAGTCAGTGGGGAGCAGAGTGAGCCAGGGGGAGGAAGGCAGGAGGGATAACAGGGCCAGTCATGACAGGACTTATTTGCCATTTGAAAAATTTTGGCTTTTACTGTGAGCGAAATGCACAGCCATTAGAGGATTCTGGCAGGGGAAGCACGTGATTTGTCTTATAGTCCTAAGGAATGTTGGTTTGCAAATTTCTCAGGAGCTTCCTGGATATAATCAGAAACCTCCCCCCTGCCAGACACACAGAGGGCAGGGAAAGACCCAAGAAAGAGGCAAGCCACTCCAGATTACCAGGCTTAATAAGCAAGGTCACTTACATACAGGGCAGCTGCAAGATGTCAGTAGATCTCACTAGATCTCTATACCCACCTGCCACATCTTAAAAGTTTATATAAAGGCTTTAACTGGATTCAGTCACGTATACCATCCAGATGATCTCAACACCACATCACTATCTCAAGGCTGTGTCGTTGGGACAGCTCCTGGCAGCAAAGAAGTTGAGTGAAATGCACACTCCAAGGACAGGGGAGAGGATGAGGAGCCTCCAAATGCCAAGGTCCAACTCCTGGGTCAACTGGCGGTCACATCCTCTCCATGACCTCTTCCAACAAGGATTATTCTAGCTTCTGGCATGAGAAGACCTATAAGAAGACTATAGGAAGACAAGGATGGGAGCAGAGGGACCAGTTAGGAGGCTGTTACAACAACCAGAAAAGAGATGATGTGGTGGTAGAGGTTAAGAGAAGTGGTTAGATTCTGGGGCGCCTGGGTGGCTCAGTTGGTTAAGCGACTGCCTTCAGCTCAGGTCATGATCCTGGAGTCCCGGGATCGAGTCCCGCATCGGGCTCCCTGCTCAGCAGGGAGTCTGCTTCTCCCTCTGACCCTCCCCCCTCTCATGTGCTCTCTCTCTCATTCTCTCTGTCAAATAAAATAATAATAAAAAATCTTTAAAAAAAAAAAAGAGAAGTGGTTAGATTCTGGATATGATTTGGAGTTAGAGCCAATAGGATTTACTGGTGGATGGGCTATGGTTTGTAACAGTGAAGTCAAGTCATGTCAGGGTTTTTGTTCTTAGCCAGTGGAAGAGAGAATTTCTATCACCTAGGATGGAGAAGGCAGGAAGGAGAACAGGTTTGGGAAGGAACATCAGGAGTCTGTTTTTTGGAGGAGTAGAGTTTGAAATGCCTGTTAGCCATTAAGTAGAGATGGTATCAGATCTAGACCCAGATACGAGTTTAGAGTTTAGGGACAAGGTCTGGTCTGACAGTACAAATTTGGAAGTTGTCAGAAAAGAGAAAGTCAAAGCTAGATGAGTATATTGAGAAACAATATCCTATTTTGTTGAAATGTGGATAGGCAGAAGTAAGGCTTCCTCTACTTTAGATATTGCTATATAGTGTTTAGGTTGTTTGAAAAAGTCACTCTGAGAGTAAACTAAAGGTGAAATGAGAGATAAAATACCTGGAGAGATTTTGTCCCAGTTACTGTGGCTGCATAATAAATTACACTAAAACTTAGTCAAATAAAACCAATTTATTATACTTTCGAGTTCTGTGGGTAATGAATTTGGATGGAGTATAGCAGGGATTACCTGTCCTGTTCCATGGTGTCTGGGGCATCAAATGGAATATGTGAAGATGGGAGCAGGGATCATCTGAAGGCTTCTGCAGTCACCTAGCAGTTGCTAGTCAGTGCTTTTTGGGGTCACAGTTCCTTTTCACATGGGCTTCTCCAGGCAGTCTCTCTACATGGGCTAGTTTGAGCTTATTTGCAACATGGTTGGGTTCCCAGGGTGAGTATCCTGAAAGAGAGAGCCAGGTGGACACTGTCCCCTTTGTCTGACTTAACCTCAGAAGTCACATAGCATCACTTCTGCCACATTCTAATGGTGGGGGCAGTCTCAAGCTCACCCAGGTTCAGCAGAAGGGATATAGGTTCTGCCTCTCAGTGCGGGAGTGTCAATCACATTGAAAGAGTAGCACACAGGATGAAATATAAATTGGTGCTCCCATCTTTAGGAAAAAACAATCTGCAAAAGATTAGTGACTATTAGGAATGTAAGCTATTAGATTCAAAGAGTTCTTGCCTTGAGAAGTAGAGAAGAGCTAAATAAATACCTTTGAGAAGAGATAGGAGATTATGGTAAGGACTTTCACTGCTAATTTTAGAAATGTTTTCTTTCTTTCTTTTTTTTTTTTTTCCTTCCTTGTGGACCATGAAAATGTTGCTTTGGGAAAAGGTCTGCCTGTATCTGTATCTCAGGTTCACAGTCTTATTAGGACAGTATTTGTGCACTTTGCTGGATGACAAGCTTCTCAGGACACAGGGAAGTGACCTATGGTAGAGTTGTAAGCAATTACTGAAGGCCCTTGGGAGTTTGCAGGCATCACCCACAGGAGATTAGCGAGAAGCTTTTCCCTCCCTGACAAGAGACCAGCAAATTCCATAATCCACCCTGTGCTTAACTTCCACCAACTTTTCTCCAGACATGCAGAGAGAATCAGGGTAAATCATACCCTTTACCTCTGTAGATTTAGATCTAGGGGAGAAAGCTTTTCTCTCCCCACATACAAAGTCAGCACCATGGACTCATTTTTAGAAGACACTGGTGGCTAGGTCCAGGTTAGAGAATAGACTAAAAAGATTCACAACCTCTAGATAAAGACTGAGGGGGAAAGGACTGAAATCCTTGGTGTTATGAAAGCTCAGATAAAGTAAATGCAAATATGTGGACCAAATTTGGGGCGTTATTTAGGATGATTCCAAATTCCCAAGCAGTGCATATGCTCTAGGTACAAACATCAGGGGATTATTTTCTGGCTTTGCCCATATACAGTCCAGTCAGAGGAAGTTCTAGGCTTCCTGTCAGCTCTCCTGAGCAAGGTGACACAAAGCAGAAAGATAGCTTTTTAAAAAAATAAAAACACTTAGGTCACAAAATTTTAGAATTGATCTCAAATCTTAATGCTATTTAAATGGACCAGATTTTTTCAATTTTCAAAGTATCTACAGCCAAGGTTGAACTTTATCGATTGGTTCTATTTTAATTGGCCTTTGTTGGAATATTAGAAAGTTGGACCATCAAGTTCCTACAGATGTGGTTAGGTTGCCTGGCTTCTGCAGAAGCATAGGTGTCCAAGGGAATGCGGGGTGCTGTGAGAGCATTGGGGGTCCAGGTTGGCTTGGTGAAAGCTGGGAAATGTTTGGCAGTCAAGGGAAAGTGAGGGAACCAAGAATAGAGAAGGTAGTTCCCCTAGAAATGGGTAATTTCATGGAAGTACCCTGGAAAGGATTTGGAAGGAAGGTGGTAGTGGGAGGTTGGGTTAGGGATGAAGAAGCCCAGACCAGTTCTGAGATAAGTTTGGGAAAGAAAAGAATGACCTGGGTGGATGGGGACTTTACATTTTGTGTTCTGGGAGATAATACAGAATTTGAGTAATTCAAACTTTCAAGAATAAGAGTAATACTTTGTGTAGTAGAGTAAGTCTCTGCCATGTGTGGTATGCTCAACCATCCTGTCTGCCTCTCTTCCTGGTCCATGGGAGGCTACTCTTGTCTATCCATCTTCTGTTTGGATAGGGCCATGTAACTAGTCTGGCCCCTGGGCTGTGTGCAGAAGTGACACATGAACCAAAATATTTACTTGCTACTATAAAACTCTCCATTCTCTCTTTCCTCTGCCTTCAGAACCTGAAATGTTCCTGATAATGGGGACTTCATTAATCTGGGTCCTGGAGTGAGGGCAACACAGACTAGAGACTAGTAGCCACCCATCACCCCACTAATGCAAAATGGGTCATGAGATCAAGCCCTCCATGGCTGCTTGGGATTCTCTCTCTCCCTCTGCCCCTCCCTCCAGGCTCACACTCTCTCTTTCTAAAAAAAAAAAGAAAAAGAAAAAAATCATAAGGAAGAGAAAATACATATACAGCACCGTACTGTATTTATAGAAAAAATCTACATATAAGTGCAGTTCAAACCCTTGTTATATATATATATACACACCTAGATATACCTCTATACCTAGATACCATGTTGGCCAGAGAAAATCCTGAGGACTCAAGTTCAGGGAAAATAATATATACATATTTATATATATTATCTATTTTATATATTTTTATTTAATTATATATATTTATATACTTATATATATTATATATATATTTTAACATAACATATGTAAGTATATAACATAAATAAGTATGTATACTCACACACACACACACACACACACACACACATATTTTTCCCTCTCCCAAGCTCAAGCTCTCAGGACTTTTTTCAGCCAACATAGTATCTAGGTATAGAAGGCAGTTTATATATCCTTCTGACAGAAGGGAGGAGAGGGGTTTATGTTCTTCCTGGTCCCTGAAAACCCTGCTGACTTTGACTGCAGAAGTTTATGGCTAGGACTTCTGCTGAACAGGTCTACCCAGGTTTTCTAGGTCCTGCACATTCTTGGATCTCAGGTCTTGGCTAAGTCCCATCCAGTAGCCTTGTGTAGGATGTCTGCCCCAAGCCCAGCCTCTACCATATAGTTACCTTTCCATGGCAGCACTGTGCAGAACTGATAGTGTTCATCCTTGGCTACTTTTTTTCTTGTCTCCCTATTGGCTTATAGACATGTCTGAATCACTTTCTTCTTGCCATCTCTCTGTCTTAGATTTCTGTCCTTTCACTGTCCACTCCCACTGCCTGAACTAAGCATCAGAGAGATATGAGGGCTGGGCCCCTATGGAACCAAACAAACTCTTCCTCCACTCCCCCTCCCTCCTAGTTTTTCTTTCCCTTTCAATAGGGTATGACCTGCCCTTTCTGTCTGGTGTGAACTTCCTCTAAATCACTTCCTCTCTTGATCATTTGTAGACATCTTTGTTCTAAGTGGCTGTGCCTCCTTCCCCAAGGCATTAAGCTTGGCCTTAATGGTGAACATGGTTTATGGGAGAATAAAACAGAGACTCAGGTTCACATTTTCAAGATAATTACATTAGCGTTTATAAAGTACTTTCTCCCTGGAAATTCTGCCTACTTGCCTGATATTATTGGCATTTGTTGACTCAATGGTGGCAAGTCTAACAGCCTCCAGGGGCAGTGTGTGGTAAGCACTTTGAGGGATGTGGATGGCCCTGGTGTCAACCCTGTGGTTCAGATTGATGCATTGACCCAGGAAGCCTCCTTCCACTCTATGGAACAGTGTATATAAAATATTTGCCTACAACAAAATAAACTCAGAGTTTAACTTCCAGTTCCCATGGAAAACCAACTGGAAATATGATTCTTTCTTTTAGGTCTGCCAGCTGCCTTATTATCCTAAACCCCATGGCCTAATTTCCTTTAGGCTCTTATTCATAGAATCATGGCTTATTTCAAGACTGTCAAGGATCAAATGAATAAATGCAGAGACTTTAATTTTTTTTTAACTTTTTTTTGGTCACATGGTTGGTCTTGAGGCCTTGAGTAAATTTTGTCTTAAGAGAGATTCTCATTTTTATACAGAGTATCTGGTTTAATTTTGTACCTCTTTTATGGGATGGCCACATAAATATGATGTCCCTGGATCATTTTAAGCCAAACCCCAGGGATGCTTGATGCTTTTAAGCCTTGAGAATTGTTTGACCTGGAGACTCTTAGTTGTTCTTTATGAAAAATAATGATTACTCAAGAGCTTTTAATTCTTTTTTTAGTTTGCTGCTGAATATTTTTAGCCATGCATGATCTTATATTTGTTGAGCTCATGCTACTCTGTCTTTCATCTCTCCACCAGTCAGATCATACTTCAGGAATATGTCATGTGTCTTTCTTACTCTCAGCTACTGAAAGTCTGTGCTATATAGAGCTGCTATATTTCTCTCTGGTGGTAGAGACATTACAGAGGACTCTCTCCTTAGTTAAAACAGTGATGATGGGAACTTGTTCATAAGCAGATGTGTGACATTTTTTTCTTTTTTTGTTAATTTTTAAAAATTTTTAAAATGTTATTATGTTATGTTAGTCAACATACATCATTAGTTTTTGATGTGGTGATCCACGATCCATTGTTTTCGTATAACACCCAGTGCTCCATGCAGTATGTGCCCTCCTTAATACCCATCACCGGGCTAAGCCACCACTCACCCCCCTCCCCTCTAAAACCCTGTTTGTTTCTCAGAGTCCATAGTCTC
>NW_023270268.1:29174773-29225714 GCF_011800145.1 Mirounga leonina
TACTGTGGACATTGCTGCTATGAACATTGGGGTGCATATGGCCCTTCCTTTCACTACATCTGTGTCTTTGGGGTAAATACCCAGGAGTGCAATTGCTGGGTCATAGGGTAGCTCTATTTTTAAATTTTTGAAGCACCTCCACACTGTTTTCCAAAGTGGCTATAACAACTTGCATTCCCACCAACAGTGTAAGAGGTTTCCCCTTTCTCCACAATGTCTCCAACATTTGTTGTTTCTTTCCCTGTCCATTTTGGCCATTCTAACTGGTGTAAGGTGGTATCTCAATGTGGTTTTGATTTGAATTTCCTTGATGGCTAATGATGATGAACATTTTTTCATGTGTCTGTTAGCCATTTGTATGTCTTCTTCAGAGAAGTGTCTTTTCATGTCTTCTGCCCATATTTTGACTTAGTTATTTGTTTTTTGAGTGTTCAGTTTGAGAAGTTCTTTATAGATCTTGGATACCAGCCCTTTATCTGTAGTGTCATTTGCAAATATCTTCTCCCATTCTGTGGGTTGCCTGTGTTTTGTTGACTGTCTCCTTTGCTGTGCAGAAGCTTTTTATCTTGATGAAGTCCCAAAAGTTCATTTTTGCTTTTGTTTCACTAGCTTTTGGAGATGTATCTTGAAAGAAGTTGCTGTGGACGATGTCAAAGAGGTTACTGCCTATGTTCTCCTCTAGGATTTGGATGGAGTCCTGTCTCACACTGAGATCTTTCATCCATTTTGAGTTGATGTTTGTGTATGGTGTTAGAGAATGGTCAAGTTTCATTCTTCTTCATGTGGCTGTCCAATTTTCCCAGCACCCTTTATTGAAGAGACTGTCTTTTTTCCATTGCATATTTTTTCCAACACAAGAGAGTTCTGACAGAAAGCTCTAACTGTCCTAGTGTAAGCAGCTGTAGCTGACTCTATCTATGTCATCAACATTTTATCTTATTCACTTCATTTTTATTACTGAGAATGTCATTATATGCTAATAATTTTGCAATCCAGATATGCGAATTTTTCCTCCACCTACTCAGGAAGGCTGAAAGTTCATTGTAATCAGTAAAATATGTGTTCAGGAATTAAGATATTTTAAAGATTCTATTTATTTATTTATTTATTTATTTATTTATTTGAGAGAGAGAAGAGAGAGAAAGAGAGAAAGCATGAGCAAGGAGAGGGGCAGAGGGAGAAGCAGACTCCCCGCCAAGCAGGGAGCCCAATGTAGGGCTCAATCCCAGGACGCTGGGATCATGACCTGAGCCGAAGGCAGATGCTTAACCGACTGAGCCACCCAGGTGCCCTAGGAATTAAGATATTTCAATTTTTGTGTGGAGGCTCAGAATCTGGAAGAATTGGCCATCTAGATTTTTTTTTCACTTTCAATTTTTTTTAGTTTTTATTTAAATTCCAGTTAACATAGTGTAATATTAGTTTCACATGTACAATTTAGAGATTCAACACTTCCATATGACATCTAGTGCTCATCACAAGTGCCCTCCTTAATCCTCTTCACCTATTTTACCCACCCCCCCAACCATCAATTTGTTCTCTATAGTCAGGGTCTGTTTCTTGTTTTGCCCCTCTCTGTTTTGTTTCTTAAATTCCACATATATGGAAGCCTAGTAAGACCTACTTCTCTTTTTCCAAGAGCCTGGCAAACATAGGCATTTCCACAGGCACCTCTTCCTCATCTATGTTTGGAGTCATTAAGGACAAAAAACACTTGGATTTGGTACAAGTCTTTTGATTGTGTGAGTTCACCTGTTGAATGAAGGCTTGCTTACTGTCCAATGTCAGATTAGAGAGTTTATGTCTGGAGGGTCCTCTCTTTCTTGTTTTTCCCTTCTGGAACCTCACATGCCTGCATCGTGTCCCAGAAGGCAGGACTAGGGCTTAAAATTGCAAAGTGGATGAGGCAAGTGTAAGATCACACATAGGTTGAGGTGTCCCTTATGACCACGCGTGCTATATTTTAATTAGTGGAGCTTTTCTTATCTCAATGATTGTATTTCAGTTGCCCATGGGAGAGCCTTGCTTCTTAGATGAAGGATCACAGAGTCCCTTGGAGGCCCAAGAAAGATTTATAGCTGCTTATCCAAAGGTTCCAGATGGTTTCCTATTACCACAGCTTTAACTTAACTCACAGTTATAGGTAAGAGACCTGTAGTGAGAGGCCAATCCAATTGTCAGGCCCCTTTACCAACCTCTAAATGTGAGAATCCGTTCCTCTTCAGAAAACTCTTGAAATGGATAAATAATCTCTTGTATTTGTGCAGTAATTGTAGCTGACGCTGGTGGAATGCTTACCTTGTACAGGCAGTGGGCTAAGATTTATATATAAATCTTATATGTATATAATATATATATAAATAAGTATATATATATTATATATATATTTCACTTATTCGTGCCAGTTGGATGAGGAGTGTTTTATTACTAGCTCCAGTCCTAGAGATGTTAAGTAACCTACTGAAGGTCACACAGCTAGGAAGATGTAGGGCTGAGATTTGAACCTAGACAGTCTGACACTAGAGTATGTGCACATTCATACACACACACACCCCCACACACACTTCTATTAAATGCTTGACATGCTTTCTACTCCATCTTCTTCATGATCCTATGAGGTATAAAAGGGCCCAAAATAAAAGAAAAAAAAATAAAGACTCCAATGCCAGAGAAGTTAAATTTCAGAGCTCCTAAACAAACTGACCTTCTTGCCCTCAGACAAGACCATGCCTGTCACATGCCCTGACAGGTCTGCTTAGGGAATGAGCACATATGGGAGGAGAGGACATATCTGGAGGGGAAGCAAGAATTTGCTTCCAGAATCTCCAGTTAAACTACTCTTCATCAAGGGTAGCAGAGACTCAGGTAACCTCAGAAAGGGGACATTTATTCTAAAGCTACATTTGGGGCAAAGGTGGATGAGGGAACTCATGGAAATCCACCTCATGGGTTTAGTCTTCTGGAGCCAGGAGGTGGAGAGGGACTGTGATCTGAGGCAGTTCCAGGTGGTTCAGGATCCCCCTTTGGACTCCTCCACCATCAGGATCAGCTTCTCTAGTGCATCAACCCCTGTCTGGGCTGCCCACATCTGCCGGGCACCACCACCTGCCTTATTCTTCCCCTATTTCCAGTTCCAATAATGAGAGAGGAAACCTGCTTGACTCAGCAAATATTCATCATATCTGTTTGGGCAGAACCCCCAGCCCCCAGGAGGACTTGCCTTAGGCAGAGAATTCGGTGTCTTTGTGTCAGCTGCCCACCCAGGTCCAATCAGCTGGGCTAGGGGTAGGGCAGGGTAAGAATGGCTGGTGCAAAAGAAATGGAAAATCTTGGTCATCCAGACCAGACCTTCTGCAGAAGCTGCTTTTCTCAGAAGCAGCTGGGGGTTCAGAGGCAATGGCATTAATGTATCTTTTACAGAGATGAAATACTGCACTTTTACACAACTAGATTAAAATTCATTCCTGTCTAGTGGGTGTTTACATTTTGGGAAGTGATTTTTTCAGTTTTATCCAGGTTATATAATTCCACCACCTAATCAACCCAAAGTGCTCATTTCCTCCCTACCCCCTTACAAATTAGATTTAGGTAAAATTCCTATGCTATAATTTTTTTCTACCTGAAAACTTCTGAGACTTTAAGTCACCCCAAAACATGGCATGCCTGTTTCTGAAGGTCCCATGTGGGATTTTGGTTCAGGCTTTCAGGCCTTAAATTATTATTCTTTATTATCTTCTCTGCCACTTAATCTGTCTCATAAATTATGGGAGTTACTAGTGTTTCTAGTTCTCAGCTATGGCTACATAGTGGACTCACTCAGGGAACTTTAAAAAATACTGCAGCCTGGGGCCCCTGGGTAGCTCAGTCGTTAAGCGTCTGCCTTTGGCTCAGGTCATGATCCCAGCATCCTGGGATTGAGCCCCTAATTGGGCTCTCTGCTCAGCAGAGAGCCTGCTTATCCCTCTCTCTCTGCTGCTCCCCCTGCTTGTGTACTTTTTGTCTCCCTGTCTCTGTCAAATAAAGAAATAAAATTCTTTAAAAAAAAAAAAAAACCTGCAGACTGTGGCATACCTTCAGAAATTATTTGTTTCTTGAAGGCCTGGGATTTTTTTTTTTTTAAAGATTTTATTTATTTATTTGAGAGAGAGAGAATGAGAAACAGAGAGCATGAGAGGGAGGAGGGTCAGAGGGAGAAGCAGACTCCCCGCCGAGCAGGGAGCCCGATGTGGGACTCGATCCCAGGACTCCAGGATCATGACCTGAGCCGAAGGCAGTCGCTCAACCAACTGAGCCACCCAGGCGCCCCAAGGCCTGGGAATGTTTGAAAAGCTCCCCAGGTGATGTTAATGTAGAGCCAGGGCCCATACTTTGGTTCTCAAAGTATGGTCCCTGACCAGCAGCATTAGCACCACCTGGAAACTTACCAGAAATTCAAACTTTTGGGCTTTATCCCAGACCTGCTGATTTAGAAACTCTGGGGGTAGGGCTCAGCAGTCTGTTTTTTTTCTTTTTTTTAAAGATTTTATTTATTTATTTGACAGAGAGAGACAGTGAGAGAGGGAACACAAGCAGGGGGAGTGGGAGAGGGAGAAACAGACTCCCCGCCAAGCAGGGAGCCCGATGTAGGGCTCAATCCCAGAACCCTGGGACCATGACCTGAGCCAAAGGCAGACGCTTAATGACTGAGCCACCCAGGTGCCCCACAGCAGTCTGTTTTAACAAACCCTCCAGGTGATTGTGATGCGGGCTCAAGTTTCAGAACCACTGGTCTACATGGAGCTGTTTAATTTATTTTACCTCTTCATAGACCCGTATCTCAAGCCTTTGAACTAAGCCTTTTGGAGGTGACTTCTCGAATTACATTTGTCACACAGCTTAACTGACTTCCTAAGAGCTGCGTTGGGCTGATTTATGGCTTGGCAGAAGGTTAATTGTTTAGATATTTTGGTAATTCTCAGCTCATTTCTCTATGATTGTTAATTACCAAAATAAGATAGCTAAGTCTAGTCCTCTCAATGGTCTCCCTTTATTATTTTTTAATGTGATTGTTTTCGTAATTGTTTCAAACAGTCGTTTTTCTCCCCACATCTGTTCCATGATATGATAAATGGCTAGATACTAAGTGCCGGCTTATTCTACCTTCAGCTGCCATTATATAGTTTTTCCATTTTTTTCTTTTTGAGAGAAAAGACCCAACAATTGCTTACCAAGATTTTTGATGCTAAATGTTTTTATAAATACATGGAGTATAACATACTTGCCATAAAAGCAAACACATATTGTATAGGATATCACATAGGATCTAAAATTCAGGGTGTAATACAATATTATTATAATTGTCTTTATATGTCCCCCACTAACTGCTGAGCTTCTGGGGGGGTGCATATCTTATTCTTAACTGTCTGGCAGAGTGACTAAGGTATAATAAACACTGAGCACATGTTTGGTGAATGAATAAAAGAATGAATGAATAATGGCACCATCCAACACTAGCTGGTCATATCCAGGCATCGTGTTTATTTTGTCTGGAGGCCACACTATAGAAGACTCATTATTGTCATAATCCAAAGGTGAAAGTCAGACCAGGAATATGAGAATTATTTGGATTATGTAAGGGTGTCTAGGAGAGGAAAGGGGAGTACTGCAAGGGTTTGGAGTCACTCCCTTGTAGGGATGGAGCTGATTTTCCCCTCCCCTATGAAGCTGGGGAGGCTCAATGTTGTCCTGTCAGCAAATAGGGTGGGAAGCATAGCTTGGTGTGAGAGAGTACAATTATTATAATAAATGAGAAGGAATCAGAATACGCTAGTGCGAAGGCCCTTCTTATCTCTGGGGGATGAGATGTCTATGGAGGGCAGGGTTGGGGAGAGCCGTGGGAGTGGTCACCCATTGGGAGCATTTTCCCCCAAAGAGGCATCTTGGCAACAGGTTCTTTAAAGTTCAGCATTTAAGACTATGATGAAAAGGCATGGAGCAAGCGAATCAAAGAAAGTTCTCAAAAAATGGCACCATGGCAGCTCCCCAGGTCAGATTGTGGCTTCACTTGTGGAAAGAGAAAGGGTGGCTATGGAGCTAGGAAGCTCTGAAAAGAGAAGGGTCACCTCTTGAGGTAGGCCATTTTCCTCTTCAAGCTAAACCAGCCTGGCTTTATACTCGAGGGGGATTGGAGCACTTGATTGTGGGATGAATAGGATGGTCCTTCTGGAAACTCTCAGTCCCCACAGAAGGTAGGAGCGTCCACAAAGCAGTGGCAATTAATAAGGAACATTAAGGATATGAAGGTTTTAGAGTAGAACAGAGCTCGCTTTCTCTGTGATGTATGACTGGGTACATTTGGCAGGGTGGTATAGTGAAGGGCAAAGGACCTTAAGCTGAGGGAAACACAAAAAGAACCAATTCTGCCCATATTTGCCTTGGGAACACAGTGACCTTTTTCTTTGATGTAGGATTTGCATTTGGGGTCTCCTGATCACTCCTCTTCATTTTTCCATCACCTTCTTCCTCCTTTGTATTTCCTCTACCAGCCCCTAAACCATTTCCTTCTGTTCCATTTCCCTCACTATCCAAGTTCAGTCCTCTCCAATACAATGGCTGCCTTGCATTTCTGGTCCACATGCACAAGGATGCGGCAGGTAGCAACAATCTATCACAAAGCGAAAATACAGTTTTATTCTTCACCCACACTAGGGCTCCCAGCACACACATATATTTTCTTAACAGCCAAAAACGAAGACTTTCTGCTAATATGAATATATACAGGACAACTGGCCTTTATTTTTTTTTTTAAGATTTTATTTATTTATTTGACAGAGAGATAGAGAGCACAAGTAGGCAGAGGGAGAGGGAGAAGCAGGCTCCCCACTGAGCAGGGAGCCTGACGTGGGGCTCGATCCCAGGACCCTGGAATCATGACCTGATCAGAAGGAAGATGATTAACCAACTGAGCCACCTAGGCGCCCTAGCACAGTGGGCTTTTAGAAGCCTCCTTTCAGTTCTTTCTCTGGGCATGGTAGCTCCTGCCTCAGGGACCTTTCTATTCCCCTATCTGGAATATTCTTATGCTCCCTTTTCACCAAGCTAATACTTCAGATTTAAGTTCAGATCCTTCAGATTTAAGTTCAAATGTAGTAATTGTAATATTAGAGAAAATGACAATGCTGATATTTAGTATTTGTTTCAACTTTCAACACCATTATTATTTCTTTTTTTCCCAAAAAGTGTCAGCATAGCATTGCCGTTAAGAGCATGGACTCTGGAGGTAGATGGCCTAGCTTTGATTCAGCTCTTCCATTTACTACTGTGTGACCTTGGGCAAGTTTTTTAACCTCTCTGAACTTCAGCTTCCCTATCTGTAAGTGGAGATAATACTAGTAACCCCCTCATAGTGTTGCTGTAAATACCAAAGGAGTAATATTTATTAAAAATTGATTAATTAAAAGCAGAAAATTCATATTTAATGCATTTAAAATATAAACATATTTAAGTCTATATAAAAATGGAAATGAAAATATTACCTTATAAAAATACTAGATATATTTTTCTGTTGTAAAAATATAATTAATAGAAATAAAATACTATAAAAATAAATTGATGCTACATAAAAAGGACTAAAACTTGAATAATAAGGAAACATTTATTATGAAATAGTTTTTGATCTTTAAAAAAACCCTGTAGTCTTAAAAAATTAAAAATGACAATCATGTCATTATTGAAACTCCAGAGCATTGTTTTTCAGAATTGTCCAGCTGTTGGAAGCTCTGATCCTTGAAAGCCAAGAGGAGATTTTAAACTAGAACCTTCTCTTTTCTTACTCCCCTATCTTCATATAATACCATCTCTCTCTCTTAAAGATTTATTTATTTATTTGGGTGGGGAGGGGCAGAGGGAGAGGGAGAATCTCAAGCAGACTTCGCATCTAGTGCAGAGCCCAAATCTGAGCTTGATCCCATGACCTTAAGAGCATGACCTGAGCTGAAACCAAGAGTCAGATGCTTAACTGACTGTATGACCCAGGTGCCCCCAGATAATACCATCTCTTAACTGATAACATGAAGTTATTTTTAAACATTTCCCCCAATAGGAATTACAGAATTCCACAGAATTTTTTTTTTTTTGAGCCAGAGTTTTTGTTTCAAAGAAATCATTTCTGGTTCATTTTTGTCATCCTTAGATTTCTTATGTAATAGGTGAAGGTTCTAACACAGTGTTATTTGTAAATGTGGAAACTGTTACTTCCTATTCCACTTTTTCAAGAAGGTCTCTTTCCATTGTTTTTTTCCTTTTTTTCTTGAGTATCCTGGAGGAATAAAAGAACACCTTCCAAATGATTGCAACTTTGATTCAAAATTTTATTTTATTATTTTTTGATTCAAAATTTTAATGCAGAAGGCAATTCTGGATATTTCTCAAGACATACGATTCTGGCTTCAATTTTTTTCCAGATGCCAGCATAACTTTATACCAACAAAATATGAGTATTTTTTACTTAAAGATTTTAAGATACGTGGGATGCCAGAATACCAAAAACAGATTTTGCAATCACTACTCAAATGTCATTTACTTAAAGAACCCCCTCTTTCCTTACTCCTCAGACTGGATTAAGCTCTATGTTATAACCAGAGGTCTGCAAACTATGGCGGGGGCGGAGGGGGGGAGGGTTTGCTAAATCCAGCCAGCCTCCCATTTTTTGTAAATAAAGTTTTATTGGGCACAGCTATACCTGTTTATTTACATACTATGGCAGCTTTTGCAATACAATGGCAGGGTTGAAGTTGCAACAGACACTGTACAACCCATAGGTCTAAAATATTTACTCTTTGATCATTTACAGAAAAAGTTTGCCAATTATTAGCTCCCTATACCTGTCCTTCAAGACCTGAGTACAATTTGTAATGATATATCTAGTGATTACTTTATTAATGTTAATCTCTAACTATTCTTTAAGCTCCATGAGGGCAAAAACCATGTTTATTATCCTATTACATTACCAGAACCTAGGCTAGTGTTGGCACATAGTAGTTGCTCAATAAATGCTTGTTAATTAAATAATTAGATTATATAAGATGACAATTTGGGAGCAAATACTGCCTCTGGGGTAAACCCACACTTCTCTTGAAACTTGTGAAATATAGTGGTGAAGAGTTAACGGGGTAATACAAAAAGTATGCAGCATAATGTCTAGAATATAGAATGTGCTGAATAAATGACAGCCCTTATTATGTAAAATCCTCCAAATTGCCTTTTTAAAATCCTGTAGAGACTTTGTCATGTAAATGCACAAAAATATTAGGAAATGCATTCATTCCAAGGCACATGTTTATTATGAATTTACTCCATGCCTGGTGAAGCCACTTTCCTTATTTCATGGCTTCTGAGTTTTACCAACCAGCCATTCTTTCATAGGCCCTTCCTAATGATATGTGTTCTAGAAAAGAGGATCAGTGGCGAAGTCAGCAGCCTTACCAAAGAACATGTCAGTTCTTCATTTGTTTGCTTGTTGACCAGGGCTGTGCATTGCAATCACCTGGGGAACTGTTAAAAATAATGATGTCTGGGCTCTGTCCCCAGAGGTTCTGGTTTCATTGGTCTAGGGTAGTGCTTTTAAAGCTTCCCAGGTGGTTCTAATATGCAGCCAGGGGTGAGACAGTCAATTGTATCAGTTAAGAGGTATTCAATGAATATTTGTTCAGAGAGATTGAATACAGAAATAAACAACGGCCAGACCATTTATGACAAAAGAATTCTAACCCACAACCTCTGCAGTAACTGACCTACAAGGATCAGGACTTAGTAACTGCAAGCTTCCCCATTTTTATACCTCCTCCACCTTTCAACTCAAGACCAAAAAGAGAAAGTCAAACATATCTCCCAAACATCAGATACGATGCACTGCTTCTAGTTAGTTTGCCTCTAGTATTCCCATACTAAACAATCTCCAATCACAGCATACCTGAAGCCTTCCTTTTTTCTCACTATAAAGCTTCCCTATTGTCCTGCTTGTGTTTGAGTCTCTGCCAAATCCAGGTGATGGTGGCTGACTTCCTTGCTATACCAGACTCTGAATAAGTAGCCTCTCTTCTCGTTTGTGTGGTCTTCATTAATTTCCACAGTGCTATTATTCTTGTTACTGTAACTAGTGTTGCACAGATAAATGACATACTTTGACTTCTCTTACAACCAGGAAAATCATATAACAGAATCCCACTGGGATTAGATTAAAAACTGGAATGAATATGAGGATTCAGGGGTGTCTCAGACAACTGAAAGTCCAGTTGGGTCTCAGGAACCCAGGAAAGGAAGGCTACTGGGAACCAAGAAATTTCCCCACTTTGTCTCTCATCCCCATTTTTCTCTGTGTATCTGCTTAATTCTTTCTTCTTGGTTTAGACCACTTGTCTCTACTGTCCAGCCCACATGGCAGAATAACCACTACCAGCAACTCTTAGGATTTTATCTCCTCAGAGACAGAAGAGCTAGACCAACTGGAATCTCTTATTGTACATCCACATCACCAAGGAAGGATCTCAGTGGCCCATGTTGGGGAGGTTCCTTTTTCTGCTGCCCCATTGTAACTGTGTGAATTGCTGGGAGGAGGTCAGTTCCCATAGTAAACATGGAGGGTTGGCTGAGGGGGACATGTTAGCAATACAACTTTAACAATAAAAGAAGGCAATTTAAGTTCTAGATTTTTGCTAAAGCCTTTGTTCAGCTGTGTGTGTGTGTTTTGTTTTTTTTTTGTTTGTTTTAGCTTCCTGGTGATTTTGGTCTCCTCTGGTGAAGCTTCCCTTGTATAACTTGCACCTGCAGCTCCACTCTCAGGCATCCTGGGGTCATTTAACATTGCAAGGAAAATTGTCCTTGAGGCTACGGTGCCTCAGGAGACTTTATGTGTGCCTCTCTACCTTATAACCTTATTTGCGCATACAAGTGTGCCAGCTATGTCCATGCCTTCACCACCTCCCAGTGTCCTTTAGAAGTACACTTCACCTACTACTTGACAAGAGGGGCTCATACCGAAACAACTGCTATGATCCATGCTATCCTTTTGGGGGGCTTTATGTCCTTGGATCTTCTTGCCCAGCAGATCTAGGGTTGGGGCAGCTGTTTGGAGCACCCCAACTTGGGAGAGCCCCCCCCCATCTATCTCCCTCATCCAAAGAGATACTATACTCCCTCAGTTGCCCCTCACTCTACCAACCAACAGGGATGCAGAATCAGCAGGAAGGTACTAAGGATAGAGTAAGAGAATTTCTGGAAGTGGAATGAGCTCAGAGTCATCCATTGCTCATCAACTCAGGCACTAAAAAAATTCTGGGCAACACAAGGAGGCAATTAAGCCTAAGTGTATGCCATTTGCTTTGTAGGTGAATATAGATTGCAGAGACTAGAGTTTTGAGACATTGTGCTCAAGCCAAAACTAGGGCATACTGTACTTCTTCCATCAAATCATGCACCATAAGTACAGAGGAGCCCAGAGGATTAAGCCCAGAATTGATACTTTCAAAGGAAGCTTGGAGGAAAGTGCTGCTTCAGACATTCTCGCCACTATAACTATGGAACTCTGCACTGAGTCTTGATATCAAAGATTTACTGAAGACCTGACACATTTGCCATTATGCAAATAACGTATTCTTACTTTTCCCCACTGTGAAGTTCAATTAATGTTTTATGTGAAGTCAAATAGGCTGCTATTCCTTAAAGTTCTAGTTTTAAACAAGCAGCAGTATTGTCAGTCTGCTTTGATGTCTGCTTATCTCTGAGGGAGGAGAGCAAGGAACAAAGATATCTGGGTGTTTTATATGGTTATATAATTGCAGAGTTCACAGTTTCTTTGCCCTTTTCAAGGTCTTGGGGACTATCTGATCTGACATTTCCCAAGCCAGACAGCCGAGGACAGCCTCTGAAAGATCATCTCTCTCTCTTTCATTCCCCCCACCCCCACCCCTAGAATATTTTACAGGAGTTTGCAGTGTATCTGACCCTCACTGGAAAGGATTTATTAGGCCCTTAGGGCTAGAGGACATTCTAACCTAGATGAGAAGGACTGAGTTTCCATTCCTCTGCTTATTCATAGAAGCTGTAGCAAGACACATAGATGTTTTTGAGCCTTGATTTTTTCACCAAATGAGAATAATGTGGAAAGCCATGTATTATCAACTGATAATCAAAAGAGATCCCGATGTGGAAGGCATAAAATTATTTATTGAGCACTTACTGTGTGCCATGTAATCTACCAGGCCTGGGGTTGCAGTGATGGAGCAAAGATAGACATAGTCACTTTTCATATGGGTTTACTTGAGTCTATTTGGAAAGTTAGATATTCAGTTTTTAAAAGGCACACAAACAAATGTCAACTTTAACTGTGACAAATGCCCCAAGGTGGAGGTATATGGTGTTGTGAGAAGCTGTATTAAGGGCATCTATTCTGGGTTGAAGGTCAGAAAAGCCTTCCACAGTAGTGACAACTGAGCTACAGTCTGAAGAGAAAATAAGAAGTCACTAGGAGAAGAGCTAGAGGCAGGGGAACAGCGGGTACAAGGCCCCATAAAGAAGAGACCCAGAGTATATACAAGGGACTGAAAGATCACGCAGAAGGACCACTGGCACCTTGCCCTGACACAATTTTTTTTTCTTAACATATAATATTTGTTTCAAGGGTACAGGACTGTGATTCATCAGTCTTACATAATTCACAGCACTCACCATAGCACACACCCTCCCCAATGTCCATCACCCAGCCACCCCATCCCCCCACCCCCCTCCTCTCCAGCAACCCTCAGTTTGTTTCCTGAGATTAAGAGTCTCTTATGGTTTGTCTCCCTCTCTGGTTTCATCTTGTTTCATTTTCCCCTCCCTTCCCCTATGATCCTCTGCCTTGTTTCTCAAATTCCTCATATCAGTGAGATCATATGATACTTGTCTTTCTCTGATTGACTTATTTCGCTTAGCATAATACCCTCTAGTTCCATCCACATCATTGCAAATGGCAAGATTTCATTCTTTTTGATGGCTGAGTAATATTCCATTGTGTGTGTGTGTGTATGTGTGTACACACAATCTTCTTTATCCATTCATCTGTCGATGGACATCTGGGCTGTTTCCATAGTTTTTGCCCTGCCACTATTAAGGCTACACATTGCATACAGTCAGAGGGGAGAATAAAAACAACTTTGCATCCTTAGACAACCACAGAAAAATCAGAAAAACCATGCCTAATCCTACTTTTCAGATTGAATCAATCTCTGAGCCATGCCTTGAAAGTCAAAACCAACTTTATCTCTGACTTTTATGACCTTGATGTCTTCAGATTTATATTTGAAGATACGATAATCAAATGAGGAACTTCTGGTTTTTGAGCAATGAAAATAATAGACTGACTGTAACTTTATAGCATTTTTAAACATTCACATTTTCCTTTATTCAGGGTGTCCCATTCTTCTGAAAGTTGGACTCTTGCAAACAGTGAAAGGCTCGGACGCCTGGGTGGCTCAGTTGGTTAAGCGACTGCCTTCGGCTCAGGTCATGACCCCGGATCGAGTCCCGCATCGGGCTCCCTGCTCGGCAGGGAGTCTGCTTCTCCCTCTCCCGCTCCCCCCTCTTGTGCTCTCTTTCACTCTCTCTCTCAAATAAATAAATAAAATCTTTAAAAAAAAAAAAAAACAGTGAAAGGCTCATTTCTTAGGGTTTTTGTCTCCCTCTGGGCTCTCTCTTGATGGTGCTGGTGTGGCTGCAGTGGCCTCAAGTGAGTCTAGAGGGATTTAGTTGGAGCCAGCTCACAGAGTCCTGCAGGTTACTTCAGAAGTCTTGTCTTTACCTTGAGGTCAAGAAGGAAGCCACTGGGGGTCATAGGGGCATGATCTCTTTTTTTTCCCTAAGTTTTTATTTAAATTCAAGTTAGATAACATATAATGTAGTATTGGTTTCAGGAGTAGAATTTAGTGATTCATCACTTCCGTATAACCCCCAGTGCTCATCCCAACAAGTACCCTCCTTAATGCCCATCATCCACTTAGCCCATCCCCCACTCACCTCCCCTCCAGCAACTCTCTGTTTTCTATAATTAAGAGTACCTTATCGTTTGCCTCTCTCTGTTTTTATCTTATTTTATTTTTTCTTCCCTTCCCCTATGTTCATGTTGTTTCTTAAATTCCACATATGAATGAAATCATTTGATACTTGTCTTTCTTTGACTGACTTATTTCGCTCCGCATAACACCCTCCAGTTCCATCCACGTCGTTGCAAATGACAAGATCTCATTCCTTTTGATGGCTGCATAATATTCCATTGTATATATATACCACATCTTCTTTATCCATTCATCAGTCAGTGGATAGTTGGGCTCTTTCCATAATTTGGCTATTGTTGATAGTGCTGCTATAAATATTGGGGTGCATTTTGCCCCTTTGAATCAGTATTTTTGTATCCTTTGGGATAAATACATAGTAGTGCAATTGCTGGGTTGTAGGGTAGTTCTATTTTTAACCTTCTGAGGAATTTCCATGCTGTTTTCCAGAGTGGCTGCACCAGCTTGCATTCCCACCAACAGTATAAGAGGGTTCCCCTTTCTCCACATCCTTGCCAACATCTGTTGTTTCTTGAATTGTTAATTTTAGCCATTCTGACAGGTGGGATCTCATTGTGGATTTGATTTGTATTTCCCTGATGATGAGTGATGTTGAGCATTTTTTCATGTGAGGAATATGATGTCTTCAAACATAAGTGCTTGCAGAGTGAAGAGTGCATTAGAGACAGAGTAAGTGGACATGTTAGAAGGCCACCATAGTAACCGAGTTGAGAGAAGATAGAGGTTTGCTCTGGGGTGGGGATGGTGGTTGTAGAATAGAGAGGAGAACGGAATTGAAGGATATTTAGGTGATAAAATGAACAAGACTTGATTCTGCCTGAGAACCAGTTGGGTGGTGAAGCCACATCCTGAATAGGGAAGCACCGGAAGAGGGGCAGGCCTAAGGGTTTATAAAGTCCACATGCAGGAAAAGTCTGATTCTGTTTTTCCAGCAATTGAAGAATTCCTCAGATGATGGTACAGTTATACATAAGCTATTCCAAACTACATGGTGCTTTAAAGCCAGCATTCCCAAATCTCAGTGTGTAATCCTTTAAACCCTCTGGTAGAATGCACAGAATTCATTCCTTTGTCAAAGCCACTATTGTACCTCCTTGGAGAACTCATTTAAATGTATATGGCAGAGGAAGTATTAAGCCAGAATTTCCCTCTCTTAATAACCTCTTATGTTTACATGGTATTTTAAAATTCACAAGATACTTTATCACAGTGCTACTCAAAGCATGGTCTCCAGAAGGCAGCATCAGCATCACTTGGGAGCTTGTTAGAAATGCAGATATTCAGACCTTTTGAATCAGAAACTTGTATTGTGGGTGTTAGAAGCATGGAGGTCTGCAGTCTGTGTTTTGGCAAGTTCTCCAGGTGATTCTGCTGCATGCTCAAGTTTGAGAAGCACTGCTTAGCATATAATATCTCTTCCATGCTTAACAATAATTGTGGAAGGTGGATATTATTATTCTTGTGTCACTAAAGAAGAACTGAGGCTCTCACAAGTTAAACGATTTGCTTAAGCATATAGTTGGTGGTGACAAAGGTTGAAATCCAGGCCATGGTTTTTCTAAATCTACATTTAGTGCCTTCATAGCCTTCTTACTTGAAATGAGTGCAAGGACCTTGAGGGAACATATGTGTAAGCTTTGATGGGGATGGAGGGTGGGACTGTGGGTTTGGAAGAGATGGAAGTATATTTTACCTTACACCAAATAATAAACCATCAGATTATATTCTGCCTAGGGAGGCCCTCATAGGTGGGAGCAGGGGTGTGCTGGAGCTTGCTGGTATCAGCTTGTGAGAGGCAATAATGTATATCTCTTCCAAATTCTGCATTCAGTGATGACATGTTGGTAGGTTAAAATGGACCAGGATGGGAGTATTTACACCACAGAAAAATGGCAAAGGCTGCAAATCAGGGCTTTTCACTCCTACTCCCAAGGGCAGATTGTTAAATATTTACCAGCATTCCCCTGGAGGAGAGTCAGAAGATCTCAGAGACAGTGTATCATAAAATAGGGAAGGAGTTGCTGGAAAAGTGGGGCAGGGTCACTGTGATCAAGATAAGGTGTTGCCAATTATAACCATGAGCCAGAAGTTTCTCCTATGGTTAAGATTACTGGGAACAAATAAATGTATCTTAAATTTTATGCTTTCAGCTGAGCTAACATAGTCAAGATGGGAAAAAATTACTAACTATACTTGTTTTTGAGACAAGATAACAAACATTTTAAAACAGTGGTCTCTAGTTTTTTTTAAATATGAAAAGCAACATGGACAGGATTTTCATAATAAAGAACACTTCTTCAGCCTTTTCCCCAGCATGGGCTTGAAGTCACTTGTGAGAACTGCTGAACATAATGATAACAGGTGCCATCAACAATACCTACAGAATATGAAAAGAAATGAGTTTTTGCCCAGATCAGGTTTATGTTACATTTCAGTTAAAGTTGAATAAAATTGTATGTTTTTTTCTAAAAACCCAAGAGAGAGAAAATGTTATTATATTGACATACAGATTCACTCTGGGAGGATTGTTTGAAATGGAACCTACTGTCGCTAAAATTTGGATATATTTTGGTTTAGAAACCAAGAATGAAAACTTATGATGTTGGATTTTTAACTCAGAATGTCATAGAACTTGGCTATTGACACCAGTGATAGGAATCACTTAGATCCCCCTAACCCTGTGGATCTCAATCTGGGTTTCACATTAGAATCACTTGCGAAGGGCGCCTGGGTGGCTCAGTCGTTAAGCATCTGCCTTCGGCTCAGGTCACGATCCCAGGGTCCTGGGATCGAGTCCCCCATCGGGCTCCCTGCTCTGCGGGAAGCCTGCTTCTCCCTCTCCCACTCCCCCTGCTTGTGTTCCTGCTCTCGCTATGTCTCTCTCTGTCAAAAAAATAAATAAAATCTTTAAAAAAAAAAAAAAGAATAACTTGCGAAGCTTTCAAAATAGTTGATTCCCAGGCTGCACCCCAGACCAGTTAAATCAGAGTCTGAGAGGGAGACCCAGGCCTTACTTTTAAAGCACCTCAGATGGTTCCAATGTACACCTAAGGGCAGGAACCCCAGTCCTGGAACAATGACAGAAACTACCCCCTTATTCAGCAGATGAGAGGCCTACAGCCCAAATTGCTTCACTGACTGTCCCTGAGCCACTCAGCTAGCTGCCCACTGGTTTATCATCAATCAGGTAACAGATGTGGAACATCTAGTGCTTGCTCAGTCCTGGGTTGGATGCCATGGAATTTGGAAAGGCCAGGGCAGTAGACTGTGGAGCTCTGTGATCATAACTCCCACTGGCATTTTCATCCTGGTGAAATCATTCTAAATCAGTAGTTCTTTCAGGTCTTCATTTCATCACGCAATCCTTCCCCCCCCACCCCGGATTTTTCCAATCCTCTACCTAATATTACTATAATAACAATCCGAATTTGTTTTCCTAGCGTGCACCAGTTTGTAGTCATATATTTATGAGATTATTATATGAATGTAGACTCCCCCACCAGTCTGTAAGCTCCATGAGGGCAGGGATTGTGTCCGGGTTTTGTTCACTATTCATTTATTTATTCAACCAATATTTTCTGAGTGCCTGCTCTGGGTTGAGCTGTTTCAAGAACTAGAATATTGCCTGGAACATAGTAGTCATAGATGTTTCTGTCAGTTACAAAAAGGCCGAGAGAAGCAATGTGGAAGCATAAAGAGGCCGCCCTTTGCCTTGAAGTGTGTTTCTCAGAGTGGTTCCCAGACAAGCAATTTTCAGCATCACCTGGGAACTTGTTAGACATGAAAATCCTTGGGCCCCACTCCAGACCTAGAGAATCAGAAGCTCTGGGGGTGGGCCCAGCAGCCTGGTTTAATGAGCACCCCAGGTGATTCTGATGAATGCAAAGGTTTGAGACCCTCCTCGCTAAAGAAGCCGGAGGAATCGGGAGCTGATGATATGCTCCAGGTTTTGTTTTGGCCATCAGTTAACAAATGCCCTCCCATCGGCTGCCTCTTTGCCTATCCCTCTTTAAGGCGCCCCACCTGCCCCAGAAAATGCTCAAAGTGACCATCAGATTTTGATCCCCAAGGACAGCTCTTCCATCAAGGTGAGAGAATGCACGGTAGGCACAGCTGAAAGCGATGGTTTCGTGAGGCACTCTTAACAAAACTTTAAGAATATCCTCTGTAAATGAGTTGGCTGTGTTAGGAATCAAAGATACAAGTGTTGGCAGTTTATAAAGCTTGATGCTACCTTGTTCTGTGGTACCTGTTGCCAACTCCGGTTGTTAGCAGCTCGCATTTGCTTTTGTGTCTCCCTTGCTGGGATGGCCAAGATTTTCTGAAGAAGGTCACAAAGCCTTGCTATTTGGTCCACTCTCAAGTCTCACTTTCCAGCTTTGACAAGGCCCTCCCTGGTGCTGCTGCTCATCCTTTTTTTCCTTTCATCCTCGTTCCCAACTGCCCTCTTCCCACTTCCTCCCACCAGCCACTCTCTGACCTCTTTCACTCTCGGCTCTGACCCTGCCACTCCTCTTGGGAAGTGAAGGAGGGTAGTGCGCTCCCTCACGGCTTCTTCTCTCTTCCTCATCTTTCTGCATCTTCACCTGTTCCTTTCCTCACTTTCCACCTCATTTACAAAGGATTTACTGAGAAACTTTTATGTACCATGGACAGTGCAGCCTATAATTCTGCTCTCAGGGTGCATTCTGGGAAAGTGGATTTAAAAAAATATGCAAACAAATATATATATATTATATGAATATATGAGACAGGATAATTATAAATGGGAACAGGAGCCACAAAGGAAATTAATCAGGTCCAAAGAGAGAGAGTAACAGAAAGAGGAAGAGGTGATTTGTTTCTTTCTAGGGCTCTCCTCCCTTTACACATTGTGATTCCAGCCTGGTTTGCTTCCCTGACTGAATTACTATCATGATTTCTCTCTCTTACTCCCAATCCTTTCCTTCTGCCTACAAATAGAATTGACCCACTCCCATTGTAAAACATATCTTCATGATTCTAAGATTGGTTTACAACCGGTGCTTATTTCCCCTTCTCAACTAAAACTGGACCTTCCATTAAACTGGTCATTAGAGTCTAAATCTAGTGGCCATTGCTTAGTATTCATCATTCTTGACTTGCTCTGAGACTGTCCATGTCTCTTTTGATTTAAACCCATTCCTTCCCAGGGTGCCTGGGTGGCTCAGTCAGTTAAGTGTCTTGTTTTTGGCTCAGGTTGTGATCTCAGGGTGGTGAGATGGAGCCCCGCGTCAGGCTCTGCACTCATCACAAAGTCTGCTTGAGATTCTGTCTCTCCCTCTGCCCCCTCCCTGCTTGTGTGCTCAACCTCTCAAATAAATAAATAAATAAATCTTTAAAAAAAATAAGAAACCCATTCCTACCCTAACTTCTGTGAATTGGAGCCAACCTTGTTCTTGAACCTTTCCACATGTGCATCTTTTCTTGTCTTTCTTTGACATCTTCACACCCACCTCCTTTGTGACATCATTTCTTATGTTACCAGGCAGAAGTGACCAGGCCCTCCTCTGCTATCTCACAGCTCAGTCCTTAATGAATGGCAGCACTCACCACCCTGCTCTAGCTCTCTCATTCTCCTTTCTGGGTCTGCAGGATGCCTAAGGGCAAGAACTGTGAATCAAACCTTCTGATCCCACCACAGGGCTTTGCCACGGAGGCACTCAATAAATATTTGGAATGGATTGTTATTAGCGGTGGTATTTAGTAGATATTCTTAAGTAGTATCTTCAAATATTCCTGAATTAACTTTATGTATTTGTGCATTTCAGGGATTGTAAGGCCTGGAAGATGGGAGTTGGATATTTCAACTTGGGAAGAACTGGATTCTTACTCTCAAACTAAAAGCCAAGGCCATCTGTAGCCCTGGTGCCCATGAACAAGGCCTCAGTAAAGGCTGCCATAGCAACACACAGCATTACTTTGTTTTAGTCAGCATAAATTAGCCTTTTAAAAATATGACTGTGAAGGGTTATGTTATTTTTGTTAAGTATATAATTACTTTTTTGCTTTGAAATACTGCCCCCCCACAACATTCCCAACCATTATGACTCTGGAACACATCCCCATGCCACTCTGATACTTTCTCCTCCCAATGAGCAGAAGTGCCTTGTTGGATCACATCTGGCATGTTAATAGATATATATTTGCACAGTAAAATGCTAAATCATGTGCTGTGGATGCATGGGTGCTGTCAGGGTTTGCAGGAGGAGAGAACTTGTTCAGAAAGTGTTTATGGTGCTGAGACTAACAAGCAGCCTCTTAGGGCATGTTTGATTCAGCCAGACGGAGAGTGAGATGAGAAGGCCAAGTGACACAGCATATGGATCAGGGAGGTTAGCAGGAATATGAATTTTAAGGATAGATGAACCAAACTGCCAGCCCAAGGTTTGTTCATAATCTTTGAACTCTACAGAGTTTTACTTGAATATATGAAGACCCAACCATGAATCAGAGAGCCAACCACAGAGAAAACATTCTACTGATTTAAAAAAAACAGAACAAGTTCTGTTTTGTTTTTTTACAGATGCTGATATTTTTTCTGAGTCCTATTCACAAATACTGTTCCTCTTCTTTTTTTTTTTAAGATTTTTATTCATTTATATGAGAGAGCACAAGTGGGGGGAAGGAGGGGCAGAGAGAAAGGGAGAAGCAGACTCCCTGCTGAGCATGGAGCCCAATATGGGGCTCAATCCCAGGACCCTGGGATCAGGACCTGAGCTGAAGGCAGACACTTAACTGACTGAGCCTCCCAGGTGCCCCTCCTGTTCCTCTTTCTAATCAATATGGTAACGCAGTAGGTGGAACAATGGGGCATAAATGGATAACACCTTATGAGTAAAAACCAACCTTCAAACATTGTCCACGAATTTTATAAAAAAATCATATCCTTTAATATTTCAAAATAGGCCATGATTAGACCTCAACAATCCCAAACTCTACATTTACATACCAGATGTAGGAAAACAAATATTCATCACTTTTTCCATAATTATCCATGTGTAGAGGGGTCTATTATTTGGAGGCCTATTTGCTTAACAGAGTCATCCAAACTCCATGAGCTGAGAGGGACAGGTTTCCAGGAAAGCCTTCAAATATTTGGTTGTGCATGATCATTCTCCCTGGGAGCAAGTGGACAAAGTGTGGCACATTTGAATGTTTCTGAGGTCATTTCTAATTCTATGCTAATATTAGATGCCGGTGTGATTAATAATATAACTCATCTGTTGTAGCCACTTGATAATTATTCTCATTAGGCTCATGTATTAATACCATTTTTCCCCATGAGAAAACCAAATTGTTTTATAAATTTTCACTTGCCAAATAAACAACAATTCTCATACTCCAAGAGCAAGACAAGTGCAAATTGCATTTCAATGTGTCTAGAGAAAGGAGATGCTATTTTATTTACTGTTTTTAGTTCCACCTGTTCTTCTCAGATATATTTTTACATTACTCTTTGATAGTTTCCTTTACTGAGTGCCCTTTCCCCCCAATTCTTTTGATTCTCTGATTGAAAGTGTTTTTTTTTATTTCCAACATCCCGCTTTCTTTTTTTAAAATTTTATTTTATTATGTTATGTTAATCACCATACATTACATCATTAGTTTTTGATGTAGTGTTCCATGATTCATTGTTTGCGTATAACACCCAGTACTCCATTCAGTACATGCCCTCTTTAATACCCATCACCAGGCTAACCGATCCCCCACCCTCTCCCCTCTAGAACCCTCAGTTTGTTTTCTATAGCTCTCCAAGAAAGTTTAAACTGAAGACTCTTGTGTTTTACCATCCAAAGTAGTAGCATCTACCACGTCCTGCCTCCACCACCAATCTCATGTTTTCAACAATTAGACTGTGAACACCTCAAGGACAGGGTTAGAGACTTATCCACATTTGTATCCCCGAGGTTGAGCTCAATGGTTGGCAATTGGAGATACTCAGTAAGTGCTGTTTGAAAAAAAGAGGAAATGCATGGGTGACTGTTCCATTCTAGTCCTCCTCATTAGACATTTATGAGGTCCATGGAGGAGACATAGGGATGGGAAGCTATTTAAAGCAACTTCTCACCCACCTCCTCTCTGGTAACCATTAGTTTATTCTCTATAATTAAGAGCTTGTTTATTGATTTGTCTCTCTCTCTCTCTTTTTCCCTTTGCTCATTGTTTGTTTCCTAAATTTCACATATGAGTGAAATCATATGGTATTTGTCCTTCTCTGACTTAGTTTAGCATTATACTCTAGATCCATCCATGCCATTGCAAATGGCAAGATTTCATTCATTTTCATGGCTGAATAATACTCCATTGTATATATGTGTATCACATCTTCTTTATCCATTCATCTATTGGTGGACCCTTGGGCTGCTTCCATATCTTGGCTATTGTACGTAATGCTGCTATAAACACAGGGGTGAATTAGTGTTCTTGTATTCTTGGGGTTAATACCCAGTAGAGCAATTGCGGGATCATAAGGTAGTTCTATTTTTAACCATTTGAAGAACGTCCACGCTTTTCCACAGTGGCTGCACCAATTTGCACTCCCACCAACGGTGCATGAGGGTTCCTTTTTCTCCACATCCTCGCCGAACCTGTTGTTTCTTGTGTTGTTGATTTTAGCCATTCTGACAGGTGTGAGATGACATCTCATAATTTTTTTTAAGGTTTTATTTATTATTTGACAGGAGAGAGGCAGCGAGAGAGGGAACACAAGCAGAGGGAGTGGGAGAGGGAGAAGCAGGCTCCCTGCTGAGCAGAGAGCACGATGTGGGGCTCGATCCCAGGACCCTGGGATTGTGACCTGAGCCGAAGGCAGACGCCTAACAACTGAGCCACCCAGGTGCCCCTCATTATAACATTTTGATTTGCATTTCCCTGATGGTAAGTGATGATGAACATCTTTTCATGTGTCTGTTGGCCAGGTTGTTCCAAATTCTGAAAGTTCTCAGTCTTTGGGAGAAAGAATAGAGCTCAGATACACCACCAGGTTGGCAAAACAAAGCAGTTAACAAAATTGAGAATCCTTTTCTGTGTCAGGATATTTATAAAATCATTTTCATTTAATCTTCTTAATAACCCAATAAGGTTAATATCATCCTTATTTTGAGGTGAGAAAATAGAAGGTCAGGTGTATTAAATGTTCAGGGAAGCTTTGATGAGAACTATAGAAGCTCTTGTAAACTCACCACCAAAGCACTAGAGTTTGGTATAACATCTTTAGTCAGTTTTTCTTTCCCTTAGTACCATTAAGTACTGTAGTAAGCATCTCTGTGTATGTATGTACATGCATGTGTATATGCTAAGTGTGAAGTTTTTTTTTTTTTTAAGATTTATTTATTTGAGAGAATGAGAGAGTGGGGGGGGGCAGGGGAGAGAGAATCCCATTTGTCCATTTGTGGTAGATGGATTCATGGTTCTCCCAAAGATGTCCACATCCTAATCCCCAGAACCTGTGTTGCGACATGTTATGTTATATTACATGGCAAGAGAAATTAAGATTGCTAATCATCGAACTGGCCTCTGATGACTTAAAAAATGGAAGGGACCATGAGCCAAATAATGTAGGCAGCCTCTAGAAGCTGAAAAAGGCAAGAAATCTGATTCTTCCCTAGAGCCTCCAGATAAGAATGCAGCCTGTCAAAACTTTGATTTTAGCCCAGTTGAGACCCATTTCAGACTTCTCATTTCTAGAACTCTAAGATTATATGGGTGTATTATTTCAAGCCACTAAGTTTGTGGTATTTTTTTTCACTACTAGAAAACTAGTACACCACTGAAGGACGTTAACTTGTTTCCCATTTAGGGCAATTATGGATAGAGCTGCTATAAACATTTATGTACAGGTTTTTGTGTGAACACAAGATTTCATTTCTTCAGGGAAAATACTCAGGAGTGGGATTGCTAGATCATGTGGTAAATGCATGTTTAACTTTATTTAAAAACTGCTAACCTGTTTTCTAGAGTGTCTGTACCATTTTACATTCCCACCAGTTACATATGAGCGTTCTAGCTGCTTTGCATCCTCATAAGGTAGCATCAGATTATTTTAGCCATTCCATAGTTGGGTAGTAGTTTTAATTTGCATTTCCCTAATAGCCAATGATGTTAAACATCTTTTTATGTGCCTGTCTGCTAACTTTATATCCTTTTTGGTGAAGTGCCTAAGTCTTTTGTCGATTTAAAAAATTGGGTTATTTATTTTACTGCTGAGTTTTGAGAGTTCTGTGTACAAGTCCTTTGCCGTATATGGGTCTGTTTGTGTGGGTCTACTTCTGACCTCTCTATTCTGTTCCATTGATCAATGTGTCTGTTCCTTTGTCAGTACTACATTCTGTTGATTAGTGTAGCTTTCCAGTAAGTCTTGAAATTGGATAGTGTGATTCCTCCAATTACTCTTCTTATCAATATATTTTCTACCAACTCTACTCCCTTTGCCTTTCCATATAAAATTTAAAACCCGTTTGTATATATCAACAAAAAATCCTGCTTGGATTTTCACTGGTATTAGTTAAGTCTACAGATCATTTTGGGGAAATTGATATTGTTGCTATCTCTCTCCATTTATTTAGATCTTCTTTAAGTTTTTTTATCAGCATTTTTTAGTCTTTTATTTTTATTTTTATTTAAATTCTAGTTAGTTAACATACAGAGCAATATTGGTTTCAGGAGAATTCAGTAATTCATCATTTACATACAACACCCAGTGTATCAGCATTATTTTTAGTTTTCAGCATACAGACCCTGTACATGTCTTGTTATACTTCTGTTTCTTGAGTTATTGTAAATGGTGTTGTTTTTTAAATTTCAGTTTCTAATTATACCTTGTTAGTATATAGAAATGCACCCAGTGCTCATCACAGCACGTGCCCTTCTTAATACCCATCACCCGTGTTATACACAACTAATGAATCACTGAACACTACATCAAAAATTAATCATGTACTGTATAGGGCTAACTTAACATAATAAAAAAAAAAGAAAAAAGAAATGCAGTTGATTTTTTGCATGTGTTGACTTTGTATACTGCAACCTTGCTAAATCTACCTATTAACTTTAGAGGCTTTTTATGGATTTCTTGAGATTTTCTATATAGACAATCATGTCTGAAAATAGGGAGAGTTTTACTCCTTCCTTTCTAATTTTTGTGCCTTTTATTTCTTAATTTTTTCCCCTTATTGCACTTGCAAGGATTTCCTACACAATGTTGAAGAGAAAAGGTGAGAGTGAGTATACTTGCCCTGATTGCAGTATTGGGAGAAAACATTCTGTGTTCCACCATTAAGTATAATGTTAGTTGTAGGGTTTTTAGATGCCCTTTACCAGGTTCAGGAAGTAGCCTTCTATTCCCAGTTTATGACATTTTTTCCATGAATGTATATTTCATCAAATGTTTTTCTGCATCTATTTGAAATAATCATGTAGTTTTAAAAATATTCTTAATATGGTAGATTATATCAACTGATTGATTTTTTCCTGAAAATCATTTTTTTATTTTATTTTTTTCCTTTTTTTATTATGTTCAGTTAGCCAACGTATAGTACATCATTACATTTTGATGTAGTGTTCAACGATTCATTAGTCTCATATAAATGCTCATCACAACACATGCCCTCCTTAATACCCATCACCTAGCTACCCTACTTCTCCCCTACTCCCTCTCCTCTGAATGATTTTCAAATATTGAATCAGCCTTGCATTTTCAAAATAAATCGTGTTTGATTTTGGTATAGTATTCTTTTTATATATTAACTGGGTTCTATTTGCTAATATTTTATTGAGGATTTTTATGTCTGTTTTCTTAGGGGGTATTGGTTTATAGTTGTCTGTCCGTCTCGCTCATTCTTCCCCTTGTAGTGTCTTTGTCTGGTTTTGATATCAGAGTAATGCAGGCCTCATGAAATGAGCTAGGAAGTATTACCTCTCTTCTATTTTCTAGATATTATATAGAATTCCCATTATGCTTTCATAAAATGTTTAATAGAATTTACTACTGAAACCATCTGGGCCTACAGATTTATTTTTCAAAGGCTTATAATTTTTTTTTAAATTTATCATACAGTAAAATTGAATTATTGTCTTTGATATACAGTTCTGTGACATTTTTTTCCAGGTTTTAGAACTTTTTATTGCATATTAAAAAAAATTGTGCATTCCAATAATTAAAATCATTTGAACAAAAAAACAATCGCACTCTGATTAAACTGCATTTTATAGCCTGCAGGACACCCTGGACCAGCTTGGTTTTTACTCTCGATTTCATTGTCGTCCCACCCAGCTTCTTCCTTCACCAACATGCAAGTTCAGTTCTGTGACTTTTTTTTTTTTTTAAAGAATTTATTTATTTATTTGAGACAGAGAGAATGAGAGACAGAGAGCATGAGAGGGAGGAGGCTCAGAGGGAGAAGCAGACTCCCCGCCGAGCAGGGAGCCCGATGCGGGACTCGATCCCGGGACTCCAGGATCATGACCTGAGCCGAAGGCAGTCGCTTAACCAACTGAGCCACCCAGGCACCCAGTTCTGTGACTTTTTAAAAAATCTATGGATTTGTTCTTTTTCAGAAAGTCTAAAATGCAAATTTGACTTATATATTTAACAGTTAATTAATAGTTATAGGGCTCTTCTGGCTATTTATTTCATCTTGGGTGAGTTTTGGTAGTTTGTGGGTTTTGAGGAATTAGTCCATGTCATTTCAATTGTTAAATTTTTGTTCATAATATTCCCTTATGATCCTTTTAATGCCTATGCGGTCTATAATGATATTCCCTCTTTCATTCTGGAATTCTCTTAGTTTCCTTCATCCAAGAATATCTACATTTTACCTTTATTTCTTTTTTTTTTTAAAAGATTTATTTATTTGACAGAGAGAGACACAGAGAGAGGGGGAACACAAGCAGGGGGAGTGGGAGAGGGAGAAGCAGGCTTTCCGCAGAGCAGAGAGCCCGATGCGGGGCTTGATCCCAGGACCCTGGGATCATGACCTGAGCCGAAGGCAGATGCTTAACCGACTGAGCCACCCAGGCGCCCCTTTACCTTTATTTCTGATGGGTATTTTCACTGGATATAGACTGCTGTGTTGATATGTCTTGTCTTTGGGTACTTGACAGCTGTTGTGCCTCTTTCTCCCAAATTCCAAGACTTCTGCTGAAAAACCTGTTGTCCTTTGAACCACTGTTCCCCTACAGGTAATGTGTCACTGCATTCAGGTATTTCCTTTGTCTTTAGTTTTTAACATTCTGATTTTTATGTTTCTAGGCATGGGTTTGTTTTTTTCTATTTGGGGTTTTCTTCACTCCTTGAAAGTTTTTATGACTTTGAGAAACTCAGGATATATCCAACCATCATTTCTTTAAGTATTTTTTTAGCACCCTACTCTTTTTCTTCTTGTGGGACTCCAATGACATGACTATTAGACATTTCCTTTTTCCTTTCTTTTTGTTCCACAAGTCCCCAAGACTCAGGTCAAGCTTTTCAATCTATTTTCTCACTGTTGTATAGACTGAATAATTCTTACTGATCTATCTTCAAGACCACTGACTCTTTCCTTTGTCACTCCTTTCTGGTATTGAGTCTATCCCATGAGGTTTTATTTTGTTACTATATTTTTTGGTTCTGTAATTCCCACTTGTTCTATTTCTGTTTTGTTATTCTTGATACTTTCTTTTTTGTTTTGAGAGTGTTCACATTTCTTGTTCAAACTTTTAAATAATACTTTATTTAAGGACTGTCCAGTAATTCCAACATCTGTGTCATCTTGTCTTTGATGTCTGATGATAGTCTTTCCTCATGTATGGTGAGGTTTTTGAGGTGCTTTGCATGCTAAGTAATTTTATATTATATTCTGGACACTTTCAATATGATAAAACTCTGGTCTTGTTTAAATCCAATGGACCATACTGAGATTTTTGTCTTAGCAGACACTTGACCTCCTTGGGTTCAAGCTACAAGTTCCAATCTACTTTCTGTGGGCTGTGGTTGCAACATCACCTTTGTTTTCAAAGCATTTGTAGTGTCATTTGGGTCTATCTTGTGTAGGTGTGCCACTCAGTGGTCAGTTTGGAATCTAGGTGGAAAACCTCTATTAACTCAGTTCTCAAAATCTTTGATATGTTAGTAAGGACCAGATCCAGAATACACAGGTCAGGGTGAGCTCAGAAGTTCATACACAGATGTATGGGGTTGCTTCCTGAGCTCCTTACTCTCCACTATTGCCCAGTACTTCCTGGTTCCATAGGGCTCCCCTCTTCAGTCCTCTGTCTGGAAACTGCCCCTTCTCTGATTATGCTATTATGTTGAAAGGATGGGGGAAGGGACGAATGGAAATCATTGGGATTTAGCCTGCCCTCTTGGAGCTGCAATTCTACTGAATTGAAAAAAAGATTCCTCTCCCTCAGAATGTTATCTCCTATGGTTTTCCTTTATTGTCATGCACCTGGCACTGGATTGCCTGGGAACTGGAGTAATAGAGAACAAAAGGAAAGAAAATAGCTGCGGAATTTACCCTACTATCCCTGAGCTTTAGGAGATCTCTTTTCTGCTCCTTGCCCTCAGATTAGAGGAATTCTCTTGGATCTCTGTTTGCGTCACAGTATTCACTTTGTATTTCAGGCAGCGCTGAGTTCGGGACAGAGGATACCTGAGAGGGAAAATGAGAAAACCACCAGTTTGGTATTATTTTGATTCTGGTATTCTTCCTCAGTCTACCTACTGATATTTACTTTCCAGAGACTTTTAATACCTATACCATGCAATCTGAGTTTTATCATTGCATTCTGTGGGAGAGAAAGATTGGCATGTGTTTACTCCATCTTACTTGGAATCAAAACTCAAGACATGTGTTTCTTGTCATCCAGGATATTTCCTCCACTGGTAACAGTCCCTTGATTTCTTTTTAGGGAACAGTCTCCTTCCCACTTTCAGCCCAGGTGTTTCCAGAGGAGTTGGTCCCACTTATGACTCAGGGTATAGCAAGTGATTTAGGCCTAAAACAATTCACTAAATACATTCTCCTGGCCAAATTGATTGATTTAGCATTGGACATAAGACCCACTCAGAGCCAAGCTTTCTGCCGGAGTTTAGAGAAACAGCACCAGTTCCTCCCCTTCTAGATTAAAATCTGGAAACCTTTAGTCCCAGGAGCTGCTGGTAACTATATTGGGACCATAAGGGAAAGGGTTCCCAGAAGTGTCACCAACACCAAGGGTGCCGAACAGAGGAAGGGAAAGAGAAAAAACATATCCTGTTATCATTGTTGAATCTTTGGGTCAAATGTTACCTGAAATCAGTTAGATCTCTCCCCAAACCATCCAGTAATTAGAGCCAATATATTCCCTCCTGTTGCTTACTGCACAGTGAGCTGAATTTTCTGACATTTGCAGTAGAAATATTTCTCATTTTATCAATACTACCATTTTCATTCCCTCACATACTAAAAAAAACACTGATTAGTCATAACTTATATTTCCTTTTAAATATTTGCCTTACCTAAATGTGAGACAGGAATTCATCAAAATCCTAGAAGAGAACAGAGGCAGCAACCTCTTTGACCTCGGCCACAGCAACTTCTTGCTAGACACATCTCCAAAGACAAGGGAAACGAAAGCAAAAATGAACTATTGGGACTTCATCAAGATAAAAAGCTTCAGCACAGCAAAGGAGGCAGTCAACAAAACTAAAGGCAATCTAAGGAATGAGAGAAGATATTTGCAAATCAGATAGAAAGGGCTGGTATCCAAGATCTATGAAGAACTTAATCAAACTCAACACCCAAAAAACAAATAATCTAGTCAAGAAATGGGCAGAAGACATGAACAGACATTTCTCCGAAGACATGCAAATGGCCAATAGACACATGAAAAAATGCTCCACATCACTTGCCATCAGGGAAATACAAATCAAAACCACAAGGAGATACCACCTCACACCAGTCAGAATGGCTAAAATTAACAAGACAGGAAACAACAGTTGTTGGCGAGGATGTGAGAAACGGGAACGCTCTTACACTGTTGGTGGGAATGCAAGCTGGTGTAGCCACTCTGGAAAACAGTATGGAGGTTCCTCAAGAAGTTAGAAATAGAGCTACCCTATGACCCAGCAATTGCACTACTAGGTATTTACCTCAAAGATACAAATGTAGTGATCCGAAGGGGCACCTGCACCCCAATGTTCATAGCAGCAATGTCCACAATAGCCAAACTGTGGAAAGAGCCCAGATGTCCATTGACAGATGAATGGATGAAGAAGATGTATATATATACAGTGGAATATTAGTCTTCAGAAAGGATGAATACTTACCATTTACATCGACATGGATGGAACTGGATGGTATTATGCTAAGCGAAACCAGTCAATCAGAGAAAGACAATTATCATATGGTTTCACTCATATGTGGAATATAAGAAACAGGCAGAGGATCATAGGGGAAGGGAGAGAAAATGGAATGGGAAGTCATCAGAGAGGGAGACAAACCATGAGAGACTCTTAACTATAGGAAACAAACTGAGGGTTGCTGGAGGGGAGGTGGGTGGGGGGATGGGGTAATTGGGTGATGGGCATTAAGGAGGGCATGTGATGTGGTGAGCACTGGGTGTTATACTCAACTGATAAATTATTGGACACTACATCTGAAACTAATGTACTATATCTTGGCTAATTGAATTTAAATTTAAAAAGATGGAAAAAAATAAAGTATTTGCTTTTACCTTTCCTTATGGACCTAGGCAATCTTGTTATTCACATGTCCATTTAATGTGATGAGATGTCAGTAAACCCAGATTCCTCTGAAAAGCTATGACTATGAACAGGTGTTAGGTATTGTCAAATACCAAGAGCTCACAAAAAGACATTTCATCTGATGGTTTCTCCACTATTCCTGATGGAATGTGTGTTTTGAGATGGAAGGTGGGGACAGATTAAAAGATGAGAGTGATGAAGTGTATAAGGTTGTAGTAATATACTACAAGCTTTGGCTAAATTGTATCCATTTGAGGTAGCCCAGGGAACTTTATAACCTTTCTCTCATAAATAGATAAACCTCATGGTATCAGTAAAATCTCCCAAGATGCTGCAAAACCTGACGGATATCTCTCATCTCTATGCTAGAGTTCAAGGGATACTGGACTCTCTTGAGGAGGGGGTGGCCTGGTAACAAAGTGCTTAAGGTGACTCAACCCATCACTTAAAAAACTGGCGTTTGAATCCAGACCTGCTTGACTCCAAAGTGCTTTATTTATCCTTGAGGCTACATGATCATGTAAAACACCACCACCACTTAGAAGCACACATTTGAGCAAAACTTCTGCTTACCAGCTGGAAAACAACCTGTTGTCAGTGTTCATCTCCTTCTATGCTACAAATTATTGCATTGACATCATGGAGACCGTAGTCTCTTCCATAGTGGCTGTAGAGACCATAGTAGATTAAATATGCTGGATATTCCTTGCTATCCCTTCCGTTAAAAGGTGGGGTCTAATTCTCACCTCCTATTAGTATTGGCTGACCTTGGTGACTTGCTTGACCAATAGAATGCAGCAGAAATGATATTTTGGGACTTTTGGGACTAGGTCATAAAAAGCCTTGCAGTTTGTCTGAGTCTTGAAACACTCTCTCAGAGCCCTGAGCTGCCATGTAAGAAGCCCAACTACACTGAGACTATCAGTCTCAGTGCTGAAGAGACCAATGTATATGATCCTGTTGACAATCCCCATTAGACTCAGCCAACAAGGCACCAGAAGTATGAATAAGGCCGTCTTGGCTGCTTCTTTGTTATTCTGTGAGATTTCCTAACAGAAGAATTTTCTCACAGATTGAAGGATCTGTCATGTCCAAGTGCCCTGGATGCAAGGATATACCTTGGCCATCCTCTGTCCAGGGCATTGGGTTTGTTTGCCATTTGCAGAAATCTCCTAAGCTTCCCGTTTCTACTCTCAGGGAAGCTCCTTCTAGTGGTTGTGTCACCCTTCCTCCTATTTCACCTAGTTCGCAGCACCAGCTTCCACCCATTCCCTTCTGGGATAGCCTAGCTTCATTTCTCCTCAATAAGAACCGTTTGCTTCCCATCAGTGTTGGGGTGCAGGTGGTGGTCCTGTGGTAAGAAAACTCTGGAATTCTTGGAAATACAATGGTCTGGTGGAGTGGGGGCAGGGGAAAAGGGTTGCTTTGTTCTCCCCTGATGAGTCCATAAGAAGGCGGCAAACAAAACCAAATAAACACAAGCAACCAGTTAGATTTTTCTCTAGTCTCTAGTTCTTGGGATAAACACCTTATCAAGGTCTCCAGGTTCTAGCAATGTCCAGAATTGAATGATACGCCAAAGAAAATGCCACAGAAGCTCTCAGAAAACTGCCAGTCTTATTGGAGAAATGGGTCTCATATACAAAGCAGCATCTTTCACCATGGCAGTCTTTCTTCTAGGTGAAGGCGCTGTTAGACCCATGAATAAGACATGTCTCCATTCTCAAGGAACTTACAATTTTGTTGGGGCAACAAGACATGCACCCAAGACATCAAAAGGCAGTACACTTCAATGAGTGTATGATTAAATGATAAAAAGTGTGGGAGAGACAGCTATGTCTTCCCTGGACTTGTAGGAAAGCTATTTGAAAACCACTATAGAAAGGGAATGCAGTTTCTATAGCTTTTCTCAAATTGCCACTTTGCCCAGATGACCTCTTTATGATCTGGAGACAATCTGCCTCTGAGAATTTGAAATGTATGTTTTTCACTGAGTAATGGGATGGGCACTCCCTCATTCTGAGAAGACAGACCAACAGCTGACAAAGTGGAAAGGATCTGTGCATGATTCTTGACTTGGCTTGGTTTCATCTATTAAATACATGGTTTTTTTTTCATCCCAGCAAGTTCTCTGAAGTGCCTACAAGCCACTGAGTGAAAAAAATGTCAGGAACCTTGCAAGGAGGAGAGTATCTTTTCCCTTTTGAGAGGTGGTATAATGAGTGCTTGCATATGGAGCTCTGGATTCAGACACCTTGAGTTTGAATCTCTGTTCCTCCACTCATTAGCTATGTGATCTTGGGCAAGTTAATTTATATCTTTTTACTTCTTCTGAAAAAAAAAGTACATAAAAATTCCTCCCTTATAGGATTTCTTGAGGATTTAATTAGTTCATACATATAAATATATTTAGGATGGTGGCTAACACACAGTAATTGCTCAATAAATGCCAACTATTAGTATTCTGGCCATTTCCTCTTCGAGGATATCTCTAAAGAACAAGCAATCTGTGATAGGTTTGCAGGGTAGGCTCTAATAATCAAAACAAGAATGAATAAATGTGGTAATCTTTGGAAGCTTAAAGGAAGGGGTATTAGTACATATTGAAAATAATGTTGCCTTACCTGGCAAGTATGAAGCATATGGAACTCACTCTCTCAGGAGGTTATATAAGCCCAAAGTGTAAATAGAATCAAGGCATAAAACTCTTGAGTTGTAGGACATAAATTCAGGACATGCTGAACTTCTGAGGTACAGAAAGCACCTGCCATTTCCATAGCACTCCCCTTGGTGCCACCATTACAGAGAGCTAGCTGGATTAAAGAAGGGCCCAGCCTCACAGGAAATCTGTTTAGGTAGAGCTTGAAGAGGTTAGTGCTTTGACGGTGGAAGCTTTCCAAAGCTCACAGCTAGAAGCACCATACCTGCCTGCCCAGAGAGGGTACTCACAAAGATTTTGTTAAGTAAAAGAGCCCTCCAAACTCTGGGACCCATCCTGGCCCCAAGACAGTGAAAGGAGCCTTGTTTTAGGAGTTGGGTCATGGTGGCACTGTTTTTGACTGTCCCCTGCAACTATCCCCTGTTTTTTTTTTTTTTTTGCTGACATGACCTTGAGTATGTTCAAGTATCAGGGAACCCTATATCAAGTTCCAGGGCTTATATCATGATTGGTCTAGACAGTTGTGGTCACCCCACTCCCCTTGTGGTCACATGATCTGGCTCTGGCTGAGGTGACATCAGAGGGATTCAGCTGAGAAGCTTTAGGTAAAGATTTTTCTCTCAGATTAAAAAAAAAAAAGACCTGCAAGTTTTATTCCTTCCTACTTTCAACACCATTATGTGAAGGTGTGATATGTGGGACTACTACATCCTTTTGCAGTCATGAGGGAAGCTGAAAAGGTGTTCAGCCAGGGTCCTAATTTTGGTGAGTGACTGAGACAACCTTAGGACAGCCTACTTCCAGACTTTGTATCTGAGATTACTAATTACCTATATTGTGTATAAGCTACTTGTAGTTGGGTATTCCGTCACTTGCAGATAAAAGCATCCTAATTTATGTAATTTCTGTGTGTGTTTTGTTCACCATCAACTAGTACAGTGCTTGGCAAATGGCTAGGAGTTCAATACTAGTTTATTGAATTCATGAAAGACAGAACTATTCAATCTTATTGCTGAGTCTACTCTGTCCTGGTTCTGGTGGTGAGGCCACCTGAGCCCTTGCCTGGGTAACCTGCTTGCAGTGGCAGTTACTGGCCCACTGAGCCTTTTCTTGCTCCTGCCAGTTCTTTTGGGTTTGGAGTTATGCCCATGGTCAGTAGTGGCTCCTAACTTTCCCTGAGACCAACTTCTGTCCAGATTGTGAAAGGATGGCCTGCTTTAATATCTTCTGTTGCTGAGTTCCTACTAGAGATGATCTGTGTGTTACCTTCTGCTGACCTGCCCAGCCATAGACCACCTGCCTAGATTGCTAAATTTTGTCTATTTTTTGGGGGGGTGGATCTATTCCCACATCTTGGAGACTATTTTATCTGCCTCCCAGAAGCACATCCCCACCCCTACCCCACCCCACCTATCACCACCATCTCTTCTATCTTGTCCAGGACTGGCAGTTGTGACCCATTTTCATCACCCAGTTCCCACTCCTGCCCCCTGATCTGATATGGTCTGTTCTATCACAGACTTCCCAAACCCTGGAGAGTGTTCCTCTTGATATACTCAGAAGTCATTTCTGTCCTCTTCAGACAGAGTTTGGTCAGATGCTATTGAACAATGACAATAATTGCTTCTTTTGCAGGCTAGGAAGCTTCCCCTGTGATTGTGTAGTGTCAAGTAGAAGCTGAGCTAGAAGAAGAATAAAAAAATTATCCTCTGCTCATTGTTCACTTCTAGGATTAAATAAAGAGTCCCAGGTTTTTTGAAATCCCGATACAAGGACATTTCAGCCTCACTGTTTATAAAATCAAAGAAAGTAAGCTCATTTTCAATCTTACTAAAGTTCCTGAGAATTAGGAATGATGGAAATGTTTTGTAAATTATGAACTTACATGCCCTGCCAAAAATGAAACCTACCCAAATGCCCATCACCAATAGAAGGGTAGTTCACCTGTGGTATATGTACAGAACACTATTTCAATGAGAACAAATGATCTACAGCCATGTGGAAGAATTTCAAAATATAGTATTGAGTTAAAGAGGTCAGACACAAACATATTATATTTGCTTAAAGTTCAAAAAGAGGCAAACCAAATATATGTTATTAAAAGTCAGGACAGTGCTTACCGTTATGAGAATGAAAGGTTGTGACCAGAAGGGAGCATGAGGAGAGCATTTGAGATTCTGGTCATGTTCTACTTTTTGTTCTGGGAGCTGGTTACATAGATGTGTTTAGGTTGCAAAAATTCAACAAGCTATACACTTAGGATATGAGCACTTCTCTACATATGTTATAATTCATTGAAAAGTTCAAAAATAGTTATATGGCATGGAAACAAGGCCTGGATCAGAAAGCAAGCAAAGATTCTGTGAATCACAGAATCCTAGTGGCAAAAATAAAGCCTCTCATTTTAAAGAGGGGAAGGCTGAGTGCTCTGGAAATCCAATGAATCATTGAAGACCATATCAACGGGTCAATGGTCATGTCAGACATTGCGCCCACATCTGATTCCAGCCCAGGGCTCTTTCATTGAGTGGGCATAAAGGAACTTAGACTGTGACCAGAAATCTAGTGATATATCCTTCTGTGCATCTTTATTTCTTTTTGTCGGATTTGCTTGTGAATCAGGGTTGGAGGAATTGTTTAGGCATATTTATTACTAATAGACATCTTTGCTGCTTAGCTGAGGTGTATAGAGAACAGCACAGATGAGCAGGCCTGGCAGTCACACAGGACCCCAAGCTCAGAAGAGCTCCAGCCTTGGTTTAATCCTCTGTTGTTTCCATCTTGAAATCCTTACTAATTTTTAAACAAAGCACCTAGCATTTTTGTGTTGTATTGGTTCCTACAAATTATGTAGCTAGTCCTGCAGATAAATGTTGCTTTGTGTAATTAGTACAGGTGATATGCAAGGCAAGTATTTGTAATCAAGACTTATTTTAAGTGATTGAGGGAAATTTGTTATTTAAAGGTAAATCCTAGGGACGCCTGGGTGGCTCAGTCGGTTAAGCGTCTGCCTTCAGCTCAGGTCATGATTCCAGGGTCCTGGGATTGAGTCCAGCATTGGGCTCCTTGCTCATCCGGGAGCCTGCTTCTCCCTCTGACTGCCACTCCCTCTGCTTGTGCTCTCTCTCTCTGACAAATAAATAAAATCTTTTTTTAGAAAAGGTAAATCCTATACAACAACAAATCAGTTTTATACAAGGAATAATATCCTAATATATGTATTTTTTTGCTAAATTTCTATGCTACCAGTTAACTTAAAATGAGAGATCATATGGAAAGAAATAATAAATAAGAATCTTGGAATCATCTAATTTAAGAGCTGGAAAGAGATCTTTAAAATAACCCATCCCTCTTATTTAGCAGATGGAGAAAATGAAGTTTAAAGAAGGGAGTGATTTGCAAAGGAATTGAGTCAACTGTGTAGGTGGAAGTCAGTCAAAATTGATTTGCATAGTGCAATATTTGAAGACTCAGTGATATTTGGAAATTTCTGGCAAAGTTTCTGGAGCACTTCTTTTTCCATCCCAGAAAAAGCCTCTTAGCCAGGCCAAAACATTAAACCTTGCTTTATGCAGAATCATTTACTGGAGAGAAGGCATACAGGGAAATTGATTCTATTTTGTATAAAATAATTACCTTAATGTAGCATCTGCCATATACAATGTTCACTTGGAAATAGAAATGTCTGTCAGAGTGGCTCTGCCACAAACAGTTTGTTAGCATCAACTTGACCCAACTCAGAGTCTGCCACATGCAGATACCAATATCCAACAAAGACCCTGGCATGTGTCTGAAACACTGGGCTTGCATCTCAGCCCACCTCTGTTTGGCTTCACTGAACAGATTTAGGTGGCTAGATCATGGCTTTGTTCTGCTTTAGATCCATGACATTTCTGAATTCAGAGGAAACATGAATGAATTAAAGCTTTTAAGTAGCTGTTATAGACCAGGAGTTCTGCTAGGTGACAGGATGGAACATGCCTCTGTTCTCAGGAAGCCCACAGCCTGGTTAGGGAAGCAGGCACAGTTACAACTCAAGGCAGTGAGTGCAGCATTACAGATGAGCAAGGGGTACTGGGATAGTGGGGCTACTTGGTGGAGCCTGCAGCAAAGTGGGCAGCAAAGAAGTGCTTCCTGAGTCTTAAAGGATGAGTAGAAGTTAGCCTGATGAGGGCCCAGGAGGCGGATGACGTGGCGTGTGGGACAAGGAACTCCAGGAAAGAATGGAACAGAGCCAGTGAATGGTTTTGTATTGGAAAGTGATTGATACTTCAGAGAGATTATTGTGGCAGCAGCAGGGATGATGGATAGTGGGTGGTGAAGGGCAAGAAGGCAGGCAGTGGTCCAGGTAGGCAAAGATGAGAGTCTAAGATATGAGTGCCCCTCACTCCATCTCAGAGGTGTCTGAAAACAGTGGGCAGTGGAGTTATCAGGATCTGGACATCTATGAGTGTAGAGGTTAGGAGAAAGGAAAACGAGGCTCTCTTTTATAGCCAATAAGGAGGCCTTTAAGGAGGAATTAAAGGAAAAGATGTTCCATTCTTGGAGACGCTGAGTTTGGGGTAGCTATGGAACATCTAGATGGCTAACTTTCACCAGTGCCAGCAGGAACATTTGAACCTTTTCTTAAAGTTGTCTTAATCTGTGTTTGTCATCATTTGATGAATGAGTTCAAGGCTCATGTGTGCATATAATATGCAATATCATGCATCTTCAGTTCAAGTGAATGTATCATTAGGCATTCATTTTTAAACCAGGTCTAGAGAGAAGAGAGGGAAGTTAGAATACTGCACAATTTTATTGTTAAAAAGAGCCACAGTAATCACATTCCACATGAAGCAATTGGAACTCAGTGAGACTAAGTTGGCTCTCCAGAGGTCTCCTAGCTAAGTGCCAGAGCTGGACTCAGCCTGGTGCTCTATCCCGAGCCCCATGCAATTCACCTGTTTAAAGTTTGCTACTTGTGTGTTCCCCACACCAACCTCTCATTTTAAAGGAGAGCTTTGAAGAACTTTCTTCTTCTAGCCTCTACATCTGCCTGCCACCTAATAATGGTTCTATTTCTTCCCTCCAACTCAGGTCCCAACTTTATCCCTGGCTTCTCTCCTCCCTCCCTTGTTTGCTTTAATGTTTCTTTGAGAAGTGCCTCAGAGAAAGTCCTCATGGCCTGGTAGTTGATTACATGATTTCCAGTGAAGTTGGAAGCCTGCTGAACATTGTCAGTTATGGTGATCTGGTTGCCTTCATTTGCTCTGAGGGCAAACAAGGTCTTGAATAGTTAGAGGCCCAGGAGAAGGCAAAACAGGAAATTCTGGATCAGCTTTTCCTTCCAAAAGTTGTTTTCAGTGAGAGAAGTGGTATTATCAGGATTCAGGTCAAGCAGGTGTTAGCATCTACTAGGAGGACTTTTGAAGTAATACTCAGAATTTTTTTTTAAATAATTCTGCCTGGGCCTTTCAAATCACACTCCATCCTAAATTCTAAGAAGGCAGAATATTAGGTGTCATTGTCGAGGCTTCATTTTGTATAAAACTTATGGTTATTAGGAGCCCCTTACACTATCAAGGTGTACAGCGGAGTTGTGTCCAAATTATAGAAATCAACATGGAATGTTTCTTTCCAAAATGATTAGAGATTTATGGTAGAATATTTGCATGGTGGGACAAGTTTCTCTGTCCCTGGACCTTTGATGTTTTACTCAATCCTTCCTTCTGGTGGAGAGGGGAACTTTAAGCATAAAGTAATATCAAAGTTAGGCTGTGAGAAGTAGTCAATATTGGCAAGAGGGAGCCAGTATTGTCTTTCTTATTGTGGTTCTACTCTAAAGAATTTAAAGCTGTGGGAAAGAAGATTTGCCAGCATGGCAACCATGGAGACCAAAGTAGGTACCCTGGTCAAGAGCAGTGGAAAAGGAAGAAGGGAGGGAAGGCAAGGCTTCATGTGAGCAGACCTCACTACAAAAGGGGAACTATAAAATCATTTTGACATCCTCTATGCTCTGAGATTCACCTTGAATAAGACTGGGCTTGTTTTGGTGAAGGACTGTGTCTACACACCTCACTATGAAATGCAACAGGGTTCTAGTTGCTTTTATGACATGTTGGTAAGGGCCATGATATGATATATGGAGATGTTGAGCCCTTGGTCAGGAATGCATAATAATAATGAAAATTATTCACTATCATTCATTTACCACCTACTATGTGCTAAAAACCATCCTAGCTGTGTAGCCTGACCGAAATCTCATAGGGCAGTGGTGTCCAGACCAGAACCCAGGTCACAGGGCTGCCATGTCAGAGCTCTTTCCATTGTACTAGATTGTCTAGTGTTTGTAATCTAGTATGGAGGTGTGTGTGTATGTGGAAATGGAAAAGCTGCCAAGACTCCAAAGAATGGATCTTAGGTGGTAGAATTTTATGCATGTGAGAAGACTGGGACTTTATCCAACTTTCTGAAAAATAGTGCCAGCTAAGAAGGCTGCTCTGCCCGGGTTAAGGATATGCTGTGGAATGTGGTTGTTGGGAAGATTCAGGTGACAAATGGTAAAGAGCCTGGCACACAGTGTGATTAATAAATGAACCAATATATAATAAATTAATAAAATATGAGCTCTAGAAGGCCTCTCACACTGCATATTTGAAGCCCTCCTTCTCTACTGCCCCACCCCATGAAAGCCACTAAACACAGTACTTATCACCATTTGAGAGACTATGGAGAGCATGATCATCTTTCTTGAGAATCCTGGGGGTACCCCAGGTTTGGAAGCCCAGGGGGCAGATTTGTGGCTATTTCTGCCAGGTTCAAGGCATTCATCAGGTAGGTCCTGGACAACCTTGCTCAGTCCTAAATTTCTATTTTTCACTAGTGATATTCTCACCCAGGGCTGGGGCAGGAAGCTTGCTTCCAGGTGTAGCTTTCCAATCCCAGACCATAGAGGGTTAGAGACCTGTTCTGGCTCCCAGCCTCTGACTCTGCTTCCTGCCCAATCATTAAAAACCTCTTCACTTCAGGTGTATTTAAGACTCACATCATGAAGGCTTCATAGTTTCAACTCCCACCTACTGCACTATTTAAAGTCTTCTTTGCTTCTGGTTCCTGGGAATTTCCCTTTCTTGTTTGTATGCATATTAAAGTGAAATCTTGTTGAGAATGTTCAGTTCAGGCCCCTCACTGAATGACCCCAGGGCCACTGGAAGCTTAGGCAACCAATCCTGGACTTGTTTGAATCCAGACTTCTGTAAATCAGAGACAGGAAAGGAAAGAATTTACACTCTACCCCATGGGCCAAGTTCTTTCGACTTCTAATACAGAGACCTGCTGAACTCACACCTGAATGAGGCAACATGAATCTCCCAGGTAAACAACAAGTCTAGCTTTGTTTCAGACCACATTTGGTCATCTTTGTTTCTTAGTGTTGTCTACAACATATGCTTTCTGTATATTTGGAGCAGAATTTGGGGTAGGGTTTGCTAACATGTGCTAAGTCTGCCACCTTATCTAGACGTCTGGGTAATACTACAGCATTTACAATGTTGGCTCACATTGTAATACTCCACAAAGACCCTGAAAGTCAGGGGAATACAGCCACAAGTAATTGAACAAGGAGTGCCCAAAGCATCTTTTCTAAGATATAGAAAGGCCCTCGGTGGCCCTGGCCAAGGACATTGTTTGCTCTTCAACCCAAAGTCACGGAGGCAGAAGGGCCACTTTCTGTGTAGTCAGGAATCAGGTTTCCCCCATCAGCAACCATATGCATTTGGGAACATTCATCAGCTAAAGAACTCGCTGAGCTGGAAAAAGAGACTTTCACAGGACAGCTCAAAATATTTTTTAAACTTATGGAAAAGTGGTAGTGACTTTCTTTATGTGCCAGCTGCTGACAAGCATTTTTGTTTAAAGATATACCAGGTGGAAAATAAAATGTTTCAAGGAAACTTTCAGTGGATAAAAGCTGGCTGTTCCAGGTGTCACTTGAAACAGAAGTCACCCTCAGTAAAAGGGGGGCACCAGCAGTGACTACTCCAATATTCATTCTCAAGCCTATTCCATGCAGGCTCTTCTTCTCAAGAAATTCAGCAATCCCCTTAAAATGGTGTGTGGCTGATATCTACATTAGTTTCCTAGTCTTGAAAAATGCTCTGTCTATGAAATATGCATTGAGGCGAGGCAGGTCCTCTATCCAGTTTGTGCCCCTAACTTGGGCCTGATAGCACCCTTCTGTATGGAATTGTGTTTTCATTACAATAATAATAATGCAATATACCACACACATATGTTTTGCTCTTCCTCAGAGTAAAAACTAAAATCTTGTGGACCCCTAACATTTGTGGGGCCCAATGCAAGAGCACCAGTGGAGGCCTACTTATCAGATATCAAAGTATTTAAAAGGTATAAATCATGCTAACAAACTGTTAAATAAGTTGCATCTCTCTACATTTACATATATGCATTCATAACATCCCAGAAGGGCCAAATTTGAGTTTATAATTTTCAGATCTCTTGAAGTTCCATGCTGGAATGAGGTGACCAGTGGAGAGTGGACCCTCCCTTCCAACCTATGGCCCACCTCCCCACCTCTTCCCACGCCAGTCTAGTCTGTTTTGTGAGGGACCTTGTCCACTAGTGTATTAGTCTCCTTGGGTTGCCATAACAAAATACCACAGACTGGGGGATTAAATAATTTATTCTTATAGTGCTGGAGGTTGGAGGTCCCAGATCTAGATGCCAGCTAATTTGGTTCATGCCTTGCAGATGGCTGCCTTCTTGCTGTATACACACACGGCCTTTCCTCTGTGGCACAGGGAGAGTGGGAACTCTCTTGTCTCTTTCTCTACTTCGAAGAACACCAGCTCTATTGGATTAAGGCCTACCCTTATGACCTTACTTAATCTTTTTTTAAAAAAGATTTTATTTATTTATTTGACAGAGGGAGAGATAGAGATAGAGATAGAGATGGAGATAGAGAAAGAGAGAGAGAGAGAGAGACTGAGAGAGCATAAGCAGGGGGGAGTGGCAGGCAGAGGGAGAGGGAGAAGCAGGCTCCCCAAGGAGCGGGGACCCCAACGTGGGACTTTGGGATCATGACCTGAGCCGAAGGCAGATGCTTAACGACCTGAGCCACCCAGGTGCCCCGGCCTCACTTAATCTTTACTACCTCTGAAGGGCCCTGTCTTCAAATACAGTCACATTGGAGGTTAGGGCCTCAACATATGAATTTGAGGGGGATACAACACAGTTCATAACACCAAGCTTGCAGACATTCCAGCCTGGATATCTAAGATCTATTTACATAGCTTGTCAGCAGTCAATTTTTGGCCCCCCATTGGGCCTTGAGGTGCTCATATCAGCAACATGGTCTACTCAGAAAGATTAACCCCAAGAAAAAGGCTGTAGCCTGGAAAATGGACTAAGGAATTTTTGGACATGGATTTTTGAGGTCCTGGAACTTGAATTGGATCAGTCCCATGCAGTGATGGAAACATTCTATGTTTGGACTGTCCCAGTATGGTAGTCACTGGCCACTTGTGGCTACTGAGTACTCAAAATGGGGTTGCTATGACTGAGGAGCTGAACTTTAAATTTTATTTAACCTTAATTTAAATTTAAATTGCTACATCTGCTGGTGGCTACCATACTGTTCAGTGCAGATCTAGAAGTTGGGAAGCAGGCTCTGTGCAATCATGTCCTCTGACTCCACAGACTTCTTATCCTGTGGGTATGTAGCAGACTGTATTTCTATATATGGCCAAACCTACATATTTATCCCATCCCACATGCATTTCTTAAAATATGAGTGATACACGTTTTTACCAAGACCTGTTTCCCCTAGGCAGGTGATTGTGACTGCTTAGAAATGGTAGAAATGATAATATGTGACTTCTTCCCCGCCCCCCCACCTCCCTTCCCTCTAAAACCCTGTTTCTCAGAATCCATAGTCTCTCATGGTTCATCTCCCCCTCCAATTTCCACCCCCCCCCTTCATTTTTCCCTTCCTACTATCTTTTTTTTTTTTTTTTTTTTAACATATAATGTATTATTTGTTTCAGAGGTACAGGGATAATATGTGACTTCTAAAGTTAGGTCATAAAAATGGCACAGCTTCTGGCCAACTCTTGCTTGTGCTCACACTTTCTCTCTCTCTCTCTCTCTCTCTCATACACACACACACACACACACACACACACACACTTTCTCTCAGAACTTTTTGCTTTTAAAACTATGGAAATAAAGACTGCCCAAATGAGAACAAGCAAAGGGAACTTAACTCAGAGCTTATGTAGTAAGGGAGTCAGCTGCCATCTCTGTTTTGCAGAGATTCAAAGGAAAGTAGAGGAGTGGAAAGGTAAAAAATGGAAAAATGGGAGGCTTCAGGTGTGCCCTGATTAGAGGTTATTGCCTTGGGGAAGCTGTTGGGCTAACTAGAAGTAAGGCATGGTATGTGATTGGTTTTCTCTGTTAGTCCTAAGTTGGAAATGGAGGCAAAGATTAAGGAAGCTATCAGTTATTCATCAAGCCCTGACCATTTTGGGCTAATTACTACAGAGGTTATGGTTGACTTCCTGGGCTGATTCTGCAAGTTGTGGGTCAGAGTTCTATTTTCATATATGACCTAGCCATTGTCCATTTGTATATTCAGTCTCTCAGAACTCAGCCACCATCTTGTGAAGGAGCCCATATGGAGAGGACCTAAGATCTTACAGCAGCCAAAACCAACTTGCCAACTCTGTGAGAGAACCACCTTGGAAGTATATCCTCTAGTCCAAGCCAAGCCTTCAGATGACTATAGTCCCAGCTGACATCTGACCACAACCTCATGAGAGACCTTGAACCAGAATCACCCTGGTAAGCTACTCCCAAACTCAAAACCCACAGAAACTGTGAAAGATAAAAATGATTGTCCTGTTAACCCATTGAGTTTTATGGTGATTTTCTATGCAGCATTAGATAACTCATGAAGGAGAAGAGTGCAGCAGAAAAGGGGCCATACCAGAACCCTCAAAGGTATGGGGCCCAGGATGGGGGGCTTCCATTGCCTGGATCTAAGGGCGGCACTGATGAAAGGATTTTGTTTTGGTACCTAGGTATTTCCTAGGGAAGGATGGGCATATTTATACAAAAGACGGACTTGGAGGACTCATTAGGGGGTTTGAGATCAGGAAATTGTCTTACAAAAGCTATAACAAAAGAGCCTTTTGTCTAGAGTGCACAAACTAAAATGTAATGACACCATTTATGTGCTTGATTGTGTAAACATACAAAAATGTACATATGTTGGAATAGTCACAGTGGAAGGAGATCTGCTTAAGCCAATGATGCTGTCTGTCACTTCCCAAAAACGCCTGTGAAACTTCTCTTTCGGAATTGCCCACAAAGCTGGATTATGAGCTAGCTTCCTGTGAAACCAGACTCATCACTCAAACTGAGACTTGGTTTGTGACCCCAGACAGCATTTCCCAGCTTGATCACCCAACTTACTCAACAGATTTTGCTCTGAATGGCTTAGAATTGTTTCCAAAACTCACATCCCCCCTCTGAGGATACATGTCAGAGTTATCTCTCTAAAACACATCGTGGCTCATGTGCTTCAGTTGCTCTTGGTTGCATAGAGAATTAAGCCCCAACTTCTCAGCCAGATTTGCAAAACTTTCTATAATATACAACCCCCACCTCACTTTCCAGGTCTATCTTCCCAGAATACATGATGCCCTTGCCACTTACAGATGACAAGTGCATTTACTGAGCCCTAATTATGTGCCCTGTACTGTGCTAAGAGTTTTATATCACATCTCATTTTCTCTTGATATGATTTTGTAAAGTAAATGTTATCTCTGTAGTACAAGTAATAAAACAGTGATCACTAACACTTTGTACACTGCTTACAATGCGCTCACCCACTGTCCAACAGAAATATAATGTGAGCCACCTATGTAATTTAAAATTTTCTGATTATAAATTAAAAAGTAAAAAGAAACAAGTGAAATTTATTTCAATAAAATATTTTATCAATGGGCTTCTAATCAACAAAGACTTATTAATGATATATTTTTTCTTCTTCTTGGGAGGATAGTAAATCTTTTAAATTCACTGTGTATTTTACACCTATAGCATGTCTCAATTTGGACACTAAATTTTCATTGAAAGTAATTGAACTGTATTTAGATTTCATAAAAAGAACAGTGGAAAAATTAGTTTCACATACCCAAGTTGTTCTAAACATACTTAAAAGATTTCTAGGGGTGCCTTGGTGGCTCAGTTGTTAAGAGTCTGCCTTCGGCTCAGGTCATGGTCCCGGGGTCCTGGAATCGAGCCCCACATTGGGCTCCCTGCTCCGTAGGGAACCTGCTTCTCCCTCTCCCACCCCCTCCCTCTCTTGCTGTGTTTCTCTCTGTCAAATAAATAAATAAATAAAATCTTTAAAAAAAAAGATTTCTAATATCTGAATCACATACCAAAAATCATTTCTTTTTCTACTCTCATCCATATTGATAAAACTGCTTCAATTTAAAAATTTTAATTTCAATATCAATCAATTAAAATAAAATAAAATAAATTTGTTTTCCAGGCACTAGCCACATACCAACCACTTATTGGCCATATGTGGTAAAGGACTTCTATGTTGGGAAGTACAACTCTGAGCACTTTACTGCTATCAGCACAAATGTAGGAAGTAGATGCTGTTATTATCTTCACTTTAAAGGTAAGGAAACAGAGGCACAGAGGGATAATAACTTGGCCTAGTACACACAACTAATAAGCTGAAGCTGAGAATGGTTGATCTGCCCAATGCAACTTAGCTAATATGGATTGGAGTCAGTATTTGAACTCAGGATTTTTTATGTCCAAAGCCTAAGTTTTTATCCACTGTGTTAGTCTGCTCTACACAGTTAGTTTCTCACTATTCTCCTTAAATCCTTATTTTCTTATTTCTGGTCCTTTTTATCAGATTGTTCCCTCTGTCTGGAATGCCTTGCAAGGTCCATTTTGAGTGTCATTCATTTATCTAGACAGACATGTGATCACATTTTCAGCAAATATTAACAGCCTTTTTTTTTTTTTAAGATTTTATTAATTTGAGTGAGAGAGCGAGAGAGAGAGTGTGTGTGTGTGTGAGAGAGAGCACAAGTAGGGGGAGGGGCAGAGGGACAAGCAGACTCCCTGCTGAACAGGGAGCCCAATGTGGGACTTGATCCCAGGACCCCAAGATCATGACCTGAGAGGAAGTCAGACGCTTAGCTGATTGAACCACCCAGGTGCCCCGATAGCCATTTTTAAAATATCTCCCATGTAGAATATGGCAGTGATCAAGAAAGATGTAGCCTCTGCCTCCACTGGGCTTATATTCTAGAACAACACATTACAAACTTTGGTCTCAGGACCCTGTAGCACTCTAAATCTAAGGACCACAAAGGGCTTCTAATTATGTGGGTGATAGCTGTCAATGTTTATTGTATTAGAGATTAACACTAGGAAACTTTAAACATATTTATTAATTCATTTAAAAATAACATAATGGGGACACCTAGGTGGCCCAGTCAGTTAAGTGTCTGCCTTCAGCTCAGGTTATGATCCCAGGGTCCTGGGATTGAGTCCTGCATCAGGCTCCCTGCTCAGCGGGGAGCCTGCTTCTCACTCTGCCTGCTGCTCCCCTTGCTTGTGCTCTCTCTGTCTCTCTCAAATAAATAAAATCTTAAAAAATAAAAATAACATAGTAGGAGGTCTGCTAGGAAGATGATGGAGTAGGAGGACACTAAGCTCACCCTGTCCCACACATACAACTAGATAGTGCTCACATCAGTATAAATAACCCAGGAAACATCCAAAGATTGGCAGATAAACTCTACAGCTAAAGGTAGAGAGGAGGCCACATCAAAGAAAGTAGGAAGGGTGAAGATGAGGTCTGGGAGCAAAACAGACTGTGGCTGTCTATGGTGGGGAGGGAGCCAATTGTGTGGAGAAGGGTGGAAAAGAGATTTTCACACTGGGAAGCCCACAAATGGGGAGGATGAATCCCCATAACATTTGCTTTGAAAGCAAGAGGGGCCAAATTGTATGAGTTCTTACAATCAGTGGGACTTAAAGCCTGGAATTTTAAAGATCACTGGGCTACACTCTGGGAGAGCCTGGAGGGCATTAAGAAGCAGAGTCCCCAACCTTAAAGAAGGAGCAGAACACGCAGCCTGTGCAGATACAGCCTAGAACCAGAAGTCTGAAAAATATGTGGCCGGGGGGGGGGGGGGGGGGGCAGATGGGAGGAAGGGTGATTTGCTCATTTCAGAGCATGCCCACAGAGACAGGGATCATGGGGATTCCAGGAACAAGGAGCTTGCAGGTACCATTTCCTTCCCATGCCCCCCATTATAAACAATGGCCACCTGTGGGAACCAGTATGGCATGCCTTACCTAACTTGCTTACACCACGTGCCACTTCCCCCTCCCCCACAACTTACTCCAGCACCGTGGGCCCCTCCCCCACCCCTCCTGGGGACCAAACACTACCCACAATAGGAAAGAGAGTCTCTGCAGACAACTGGACTGAAGGATTGGCCAAGACTCAACAGCAAAGCACATGCAACACACATATGAGACACTTCATAAAGTGCCAGGCCCTGGGGAACAGGGGACACTGCACTGCAGGGCACTGCAGGACCTCTTCTTCATAAGGCTATTATTGTTAAGAGCAGGAGAAGTAGCTGACTTTGATAGCACACAGAAACAGACACAGGAAGTCAGACAAAATAAGGAAACAGAAATATCTCCCAAATGAAAGAAGAGGACCAAACTATAGCAAGAGACCAAAGCCAAATAGAAATAAGTAATATGCCTGATAGAGAATTTAAAGTAATGATCATAAAGATACTCACTGGACTTGACAAAAGAGTAGAGGACATAAAAAAATAATAAAAAACAATAAAGACATAAAAAAACAATCAGAGATCAAGAATACAATAAATGTAAGGAGGGCACATGATGTGATGAGCACTGGGTGTTATACGCAACTGATGAATTACTGAACTTTACATCTGAAACTAATGATGTACTGTATGTTGCCTAATTCAATTTAAATAAAAAAGAATATAATAGATGAAATTAAAAATACACTTGTTGGAATAAATAGCCGGTTAGATGAAGCAGACGAATGAATTAATGACCTGGAAGGCAGGGTAATGGAAAGTAACAAAACTGAGTAAAGGAGAGGAAAGAAAATTACACAAATTAAGAATAGTTTTAGGGAACTCAGTGATTCCATCAAGCGTAATAACATTTGCATTATGGGGATCCCAGAAGAAGAGAGAGAAAAGGTGGCAGAAACTTTATTTGAAGAAATAATAGCTGAAAACTTCCCTAATGTGCAGAAGGAAACAGATAACCATATTCAGGAGGTCCCCCCAAATTCAACTCAAGGAGATCCACATCAAGAAACATAGTAATTAAAATGGCAAAAAGTAGCTATAAAGAAAAAAAAAAAATTAAAAGCAGCAAGAGAAAAGAAGACAGTTACATACAAGGGAAACCCATAAGGCTATCAGTGGATTTGCAGCAGAAACTTTGCAGGCCTAAAGAAAGTGGCATGATCTATTCAAAGTACTGAAAGGGACAAATCTGCAGCCAAGAATACTCTATCCAGCAAGGTTATCATTCAGAATAGAAGGAGAGATAAAGAGTTTCTCAAACAAAAACTGAAGGAGTTCATGACCACTATACCAGTCCTACAAGAAATATTAAAGGGAACTCTTTGAGTGGAAGGAAAGAACATAAGTGAGAATATAAAAAGTAAAAACCACAAAAGCAGTAAAAATATATATTTCTGTAAAAATCAGTCAAGGGATTCATAATAAAAAAGGATGTAAAATATGACACCATATACCTAAAATGTGGAGAGGAGAGAAGGGTTTAAACTTAAGTGATCATCAATTTAAGTAGAATGCTATATGCAGAAGATGTTATATACAAACCTAATGGTAACCACAAATCAAAAACCAGTAATAGATATGCAAAGAATAAACAGAAAGGCATCCAAGTGTATCACTAATGAAAGCCAACAAACCATGAAACAGAGCAAGAGAAGAAAGGATCAGAGAAAATCTACAGAAATTACACAAAATAAGTAATAAAATGGCACTAAATACATATCTATCAACAATTACACCGAATGTAATTGGACTAAATGTTCTAATCAAAAGACACAGAGTGAAGGAGTGGACTCATCCATATGCTGCCTATAAGAGACTTATTTCAGACTGAAAGACACATGCAGATTGAAAGTGAGGGGATGGAGAAAAATTTATCATGCAAATGGATGTCAAAAGAAAACTAGGGTAGCAGTACTTATATCAGACAAATTAGACTTTAAAAAAAAAGACTGTAACAAGAGACAAAGTGGGCACCTGGGTGGCTCAGTCCGTTAAGCATTGACTCTTAATTTCAGCTCAGGTCATGATCTCAGGGTCCTGGGATTGAGCCCCACTTTGGGCTACATGCTCAGTGGGGAGTCTGCTTGGGGATTCTCCCTCTCCTTCAGCCCCTCCCCCCACTCACATTCTCTCTTTCAAATAAATAAGTAAATCTTAAAAAAACACAAAAGACAAAGAAGGGCATTATATAATAATAAATGGGACAATGCAACAACATGATATAAGAATTGTAAATATTTGTTCACCCAACATGGGAGCATCCAAATACATAAAACAGTTAATAACAAATGTAATGGAAATAATTGATAGTAATACAATAATAGTAGGGAACTTTAACACCCCACTTACATCAATGGACAGATCATCCAAACAGAAAATTAACAAGGAAACAGTGTCTTTGAATAACACACTGGACCAGATGGATTTAATAGACATATTCAGAACATTCCATCCTAAAACAGCAGAATACACATTCTTTTCAAGTGCACACAGGACATTCTCCAGAACAGATCACATATTAGGCCACAAGAAAAGTCTCCACAAATTCAGAAAAATCAAAGTCATACCATGCATCTTTTCTTTTTCTTTTTTTAAAAGTTTTTATCTCAATTCCAGTTAGTTAACACATAGTGTAATATTAGTTTCAGGTGTACAATTTAGTGATTCAATACTTATATACAACACCCAGGGATCATCATAACATGCAGTCCTTAATCACCATCCCCTATTTAACCCATCCCCCCCACCCCGTGGTAACCATCAGTTTGTTCTCTATAGTTAAGAGTCTGTTTTATGGTTTGCCTCTCTCTTTTTTCCCCTATGATCATTTGTTTTGTTTCTTAAATACCACATATGAGTGAAATCATATGATATTTGTCTTTCTCTGATTGACTTACTTTGTTTAGCATAATACTGTCTAGCTCCATCCACATCATTGCAAATGGCAAGATTTCATTCTTTTTTTATGACTGAGTAATATTGCATTTTATATCTATCTATCTATCTATCTATCTATCTATCTATCTATCTATCTATCTAT
>NW_023270268.1:29225724-29238665 GCF_011800145.1 Mirounga leonina
TATCTATCTATCTATCTATCTATCTATCTATCTATCTATCTATCTATATCTTTTTTATCCATCTTCTTTATCCATTCACAAGTCGATGGACACCTGGGCTTTTTCTATAATTTGACTATTGTTGATAATGCTGCTATAAACACCAGGGTGCATGTATTCCTTTGAATTAGTATTTTTGTATTCTTTGGGTAAATACCTAGTAGTGCAATTGTTGGATCACAGGGTGGTTCTATTTTTAACTTTTTGAGGAACCTCCATACTGTTTTCCACAATGGCTGCACCAGTTTGCATTCCCACCAACAGTCTAAGAGGATTCCACCTTCTCCACATCCTCGCCAACCCCTGTTATTTCTTGTGTTGTTAATTTTGGCCATTCTTTTTTTTTTTTTTTTTAAGATTTTATTTATTTATTTGTCAGAGAGAGAGCACAAGCAGGGGGGAGTGGCAGGCAGAGAGAGAAGCAGGCTCCCCACTGAGCAAGGAGCCCAATGTGGGACTCAATCTCAGGACCCTGAGATCATGACCTGAGCTGAAGGCAGCTGCTTAACCAACAGAGTCACCCAGGCATCCCTGGCCATTCTGACAGGTGTGAGGTGATATCTCATTTTAGTTTTGATTTGCATTTCCTTGATATGAGAGATATTGAGCATCTTTTCATGTGTCTGTTTGTCATCTGTATATCTTCTTTGGAAAAATGTTTATTCATGTCTTCTGCCCCCCCACTTTTTTGAGAGAGTTGGGGGGAGGCAGAAGGAGAGGCAGAGAGAGAATCTCAAGCAGGCTCCATGTCGAGCATGGAGCCCCCATGCAGAGCTCTATCTCATGACCTGAGATCATGACCTGAGCCGAAATCAAGAGTCAGATGCTTAACTGACTGAGCCACCCAGGCACCAGATCTTCTGCCCATTCTTAATTGGATTATTTGTTTTTGGGGTGTTGAGTTTTATAAGTTCTTTATATATTTTGGATACTAATCCTTTATCAGATTTGTCATTTGCAAATATCTTTTCTCATTCTGTAGGTTGCTTTTTAGTTTTGTTGATTGTTTCCTTCACTATGCAGAAGCTTTTTATTTTGATCAAGTCCCAATATTTTATTTTTGCCTTTGTTTCCCTTTCCTCAGGAAACATTTATAAAGATGTTGCTATGGCCAATGTCAAAGAGGTTACTGTCTGTTCTCCTCTAGGATTTTGATAGTTTCCTGTCTCACATTTAGGTCTTTCTTCCATTTTGAATTTATTTTTGTGTATGGTATAAGAAAGTGGTCCAGTTTCATTCTTTTGCATGTAGCTGTCCAGTTTTCCCAACACCATTTGTTGAAGAGACTTTTTTCCATTGGCTATTCTTTCCTTCTTTGTTGGAGATTAATTGACCATATAGTTGTGGGTTCATTTCTGGGTTTTCTATTCTGTTCTATTGATCTATGTGTCTATTCTTTTGCCAGTCCCAAATGCTGGTACTTGATTACTATAGCTTTGTAATATAACTTGAAATCTAGAACCATGATGCCTCCAGCTTTGCTTTTCTTTTTCAAGGTTACTTTGGCTATTTGGGGGTCTTTTGTGGTTCCATATAAATTTTAGGATTGTTTGTTCTAGCTCTCTGAAGAATGCTGTTGGTATTTTGATAGAGGTTGCATTAAATGTGTAAGTTGCTTTGGGTAATATAGATATTTTAATAATATTTGTTCTTCCAATCCATGAGCATGGGATGTTTTAAGAAACAAAACAAATGAGCAAGGGGTAAAAAAAGAGAGAGAGAGAGACATACAAGAAACAGACTTAACTATAGAGAACAAACTGAGGGTTACCAGAGGGGAGATGTGTGGGGAAATGGGTGAAATAGTTGATGGGGATTAACGAGTACACTTATCATGAAGAGAAAATAATAAAAATAAAATAAAATAAAAATAACATAATGAACCTGTTACATGTGAACATAAATAATGTATTACTATGAAAAGATAATTATCTTTTCTGAAACAAAAATATTAATGAATAGCATTGTTTTACAATTTTGCTACTGTCTTTAGTGTCTTTATAAAAGACAGCTGGACTCTCATCTTTGCTTCTGTTTTTAGTCTGTTGCAATATGTTGTTTTGGTTGAAGTATATATGGAAAATCTGGCCTCACCCAGATATGCAATTGGAAAAGAGAGAAGTATCTTAAAAGTCTTTTCAGATAATTGTGAAAATTCTTCTTTGCTACTATACCAAAATTCAACAAGTGGTAATTTCTTAAAGGTTAGCTATAATGTGGAATCTTAAACCATATCAATGATGATAAATTCATATATCAATATATGAAATAAATACTTCATATACTAAAATTAATTAGTCTATCTTGCACTTTCAGTGAATCTTGCATATCTAATAACATGCATTGTTCATTTGGAAAACATTGATTCACTGAGTTTTACCACTCTTTCAAATGTTGACACATTTCACTATACAATCTATAAAAATCACATTCATTAATATCAGCACTGATCACATCAGAAAAGTCTAAGTACTGGGAGGCAGTCAAACTTCTGACAAATACAATTTTTCCAGAATTCTCATTTTTATTTGAGTGTTCAAATTTTACCATTGACAACACATACTGTGAGTTGTTTTTCTTGAAGTGACAGTCTCACTTTGTTCATTTATTGAGAAAATGTCTGTCAAATACTCAGGTCTAAGTAACCATAGTTTAACTGCCTGTTGTTCTTTCAAGTAAAAATGGTGCTCCATGAAAACAGGGTGCAGCTCAGCTCACAATCCAGTCACCGAAATGCTTTTTCTTGAGATGACCATTGTACTTCATTGTGCAACAGAGATGCTATTGCACACTTCCCATTTTGCCATGCATAATAATAAATAGACATGCTCAAGGCTCATGATTTAATAAAGTTAGTCATTTTTACTGCTTAATCAAGGACATTCTCAAGTAAAACTCACGTTTTTGTTTTTTTTTCTATGAGTGGATGGGTAAAGAATACAATGACCAATGCTACTGTTTGCACAAGCAGCTTCCCACCATAGCTTTTGTACCATCAGTACAAATGTCAGTACAATAAAAAAAGTAAATAACATCTTAAATATTATCATGAAAATAGCTTTGACCTTGTAAACCCCATAAAATGGTCCCAAGATTCCAGGGGTCTGAGGACCACACTTTGAAAGCCAATGGTCTAAAAGGAAAGATAATTACACAAGTACATAGGTGAGCTGGCCCACTCCAAGGGGTTAAGGAAGGGTCATTGTTATTTAAGTTTAGATCAGAAATATATATGCCGGGGCGCCTGGGTGGCTCAGTTGGTTAAGCGACTGCCTTCGGCTCAGGTCATGATCCTGGAGTCCCGGGATCGAGTCCCGCATCAGGCTTCCTGCTCGACAGGGAGTCTGCTTCTTCCTCTGACCCTCCCCCCTCTCATGAGCTCTCTCTCCCTCAAATAAATAAATAAAATCTTAAAAAAAAAAAAAGAAATATGCCAATAATCCAAGTGAATGAGGGAACTACAAGAGGTTTGTTGGCTGGAACTTGAAAGATCACAGAGAGAGCAGCAAATTATGGGACCAGAGAGATGGGCAGGGCCAGCCTGTGAATAGCCTTGCAAATGCATTCAGGGCATCACATTACTTCTGATTATTCCTGAAAATGTTCAACCTGAGTCTAATCATGAGGATACAACCAGAAAAATCTAATTTAAGATACATTTTGCCAAACAACCTGCCTGGACTCTTAAAAAATGTCAAGATATTGAAAGACAGAAAAAGGCTAGGGAAATGTTCTGAATTAAAGGAGACTGAAGAGACATGGCAACTGAAAACATTACATAATCCTTGATTGGATCCTGGATCAAAAATAAATAAATAACCCAACAACAACCATAAAGGACATTACCAGGACAATTAGGGAGATTTGAATACAGACTGAATATTAGGTAATAATATTGTATCGGGTTTAAATTTTCTGAATGTGAACACCATATTGTGGTTATATAGGAGAATGTCTTTGTTCTTAGGGTATTTAGGGATGAAATATTATGATGTCTGTGATTAATTCAATTCTCAAATGACTCATCAAAAACTTTGTATGTATATACAGAAAGAAAGAGAAAGAGATAAGAGCAATGTAGCAGAATGTTAATAATTGATGAATTTAGGTTCAGGGTTAATGGGCATTCATTTTACTATCCTGCTTTTTTTCTCACTTACATTCTTTGAAACCATAATTTTAATGGCCACATCACAGCTACTGGATAAAAATATTAAAAATTTCCCTACCTAAATTTTTCATTCTTAAGGATCTCCTCTAGTCTATATATATATGTAAATAGAATTTTTGACATAATTTCAAAGATTGAAATCTTCTTAGGGGCAGGAGGCACTTGGAATAAGTACAGAATTTAACCTTGAATCAAAGTGATGTCTCACCAAAGGTATTACCCAGAGTAGGGGATAGCCCAGTGAAAATTTTGGGTTGTGGTATTTATTATTTCTGGATTAAAGAATCAATGGAAACTGGAATCTTAACATTTATTTATAAAGATAAGACAATCTTGGGGCACCTGGGTGACTTAGTCAGTTAAGCGTCTACATTCGGCTCAGGTCATGATCCTGGGGTCCAGGGATCAATCCCCACATTGGGCTCCCTGCTCAGTGGGGAGCCTGCTTCTCCCTCTCCCCCCTGCTCGTGCTCTCTCCCTCTATTTCAAATAAATAAATAAAATCTTTTAAAAAAATAAAGATAAGAGAATCTTCACATATCAAGGCAAATAGTCTTTGGCTAATGATAGCGAGTAATCATCCATATTTGAATGTATCCTGATTAACTTTAGCTTAACATACGTACCCACTGCCCTACTTGCTAGAAATTTGTTCACCACCAAGTTTCTTTGTGGCATTCCCGTAGTGCCCCTTCTCTGTGCTGTGGTCATGGTATTGGTGTAGTTCCTGGGCTACCACAGGCAATAACAGAATTCTCTAGTACCTGGCCTCACCCCCTACACTATAACTGCTTTAAGATTCTTCAAGGCTCTGGGTCAAGATGAGAGAAATGAGGAGTTCCCTCTCCTTTCCATTCCAAAGACTGTCAAAATTCCTCCCTTGAGCTTTCCTTTATTACAGGATTATTAAGAGGAGAAACAACTATTCTCTTTAGGGAAAATCATTACCTCTCTTGCTAGGGACAAATTTTATCTTCTTGGCCCCCCGAAAGCAATAGCAAATTAGTTCAATCTTGGCTGGTCTACCATAGTCTGATTCAATCTTTCTTATCCAGGATTTTTGGAGTGACAGATGCCCCATCAATGTAAATAGGTCAACTTAACTCACCTAAAATTAAAAAACAAAAATGTTTTGGAACAAAAAGCCACTGCTCATGTTCCAGTCAGTTTCAGGCTGCTTATTTGGGAATGCTGAGAAATAGAGGGAAACAAAAATTGTAAAATCAGGTTACTGCACAGTGTCCAAATAACAGCCTCCTTGCCAGTCTCCCCTCCTTTAAATTCACCATAATGAGAGAGTCCCTCTGATTTGAAAGCAAAGATTCAGCTAAAATAACTGGCTATACGGTTGCTTTCCAAACAGGTATGTACCAAATGATTAAGAGGATTAGTGTTTAGCTTCAAGGCTATTTATTTTAGTCCTGAGTGATGCAAACATTTCTCATAAACATGAAGACCCTGGTGGGGAGTATGTGTTATTCATTCAATTATACATTTAGCAAATTATGGGTATTCTATATGTTGTGAGTATAGCAGTTAAATGTGTCCCAATCTAAAACTATATCTTGTTTATGGCACCAGTGGAATAAACAAATACATGTCTACTTCATTAAACTTAAATTTATTTATGATGTTGTAGGTATAAATAAGGTTATTGTTAGAATTGTGTACCCCTGTGGTTGTATCTTTCTGTAAAAGTCACCCAGCATCTCATGCCTTATAAGATTATCCTGCACTTACCATGTTTGCTTGAGAATAAAGAAACTATAATTGCTGGAATGAACTCTGTTGGAAATGGAGGGAATTCTATGCTTGCCTTCAACTACCCATGGTATTCTTTATTTCTTCTTCCAGTTCTCCCTTCTTCTAGGGACTCTTCTCACTCTCAGTATTTATAAGATTCATTATTTCCTTGGTGTGGACTAGAATTATGTGCTCTGCGAATATCTGTGCAACAGGGGAGGAGGGAGAACTGGAGGAAAACATGAGGAATGTTAATAAACAGTCTGATGGAGGTAAAATAAAAGCGTTCCACAGAAATTAACATAGTAATACAATGAAGAAGCCTGTCCAATAGTGTTTAAAAGTCATAGAGCCTAATTTAATTTAAAAGAGATTAGGAACATTGCCAAATGGCCACATTTTTGTAATATATATATATACTCAAATGAAAAAGAATAAATGGTTTAGCTTTAAATATAATTTCTGACTAGACTCCTGCTGAGCTCTCCAACAAGTTATGATCGGAAAAGAAGCCCAGTAAATTTGGAGTTTGGTTGAGTTTAAAATCTGACTTTAAGATTAATTTACACTTAGAGATGTTGTGTTGTTATTTCTCTTTTCTGATATCTAAATAGAACAGCAACTGTGGACCGAAGCTAATGGTATAAGTAACAATGAGGTTATAACAGTGAAGTTTCCCTGTTAAGGGGCAAGGAGAACCCATACTTTTTTTTTTTTTAAAGATTGTATTTATTTATTTGACAGAGAGAGACACAGCGAGAGAGGGAACACAAGCAGGGGGAGTGGGAGAGGGAGAAGCAGGCTTCCCGCAGAGCAGGGAGCCCAATGTGGGACTCGATCCCAGGACCCTGGGATCATGACCTGAGCTGAAGGCAGCCGCTCAACCAACTGAGCCACCCAGGCACCCAGGAGAACCCATACTTTTAAGGAAAATTTCACATTTATGAGTCTTTCCTAACATTCTCAAGTAGACTTGGCTGTTCCCTACTTGTCAAGCAAAGTATATTACTATGACTCTATCATAAATGTTTCATAATGCATAGCAATTACTTACCACTCCCTACAATTTATTGTAGGTAGCTCTACTCTGTGCCAGACATTGGGAATATGAGGTTGAAGAAGATACACACCGAGTCCTCAAGGGAAGACAAACATAACAACATGTCAAATGGGACTTTCGCTATTGCCTTAATATTATGCATATATATTCTAGAGAGGGCATGGGACATCTCCACAGGAATTACTAAGAGGTAGCAAAGTCAATCCTGTGACTGACTCCTACCCCTCATTTAAATTCAGCCTATGAAAGAGAGGCCTAGGTAGTTTTTTTTTTAATAATTTATTTGAAAGTAATTTATAATAGTTGAGAACTTCCAGGTAATTCCCCTCCATTCCCCATTAGGGAGAAAAGGGAGATACCTACTGCCTCCCTTTAAGACAAGTTGGAGCTGTGGGGCACCAGGAGTACAAGAAATATGTCCCTTGGACTTTAATAGGCCTAGAGACTGATCTATATCTTACTTGGAGGCTGGTGGAGGAAACAGCAATGACATTAAACAAGAGAGATGGTTGTAATAGGAATGGCCCATACTTCCAGAGTTTGTTGGGACAAGGGTACAGAAGTTTATTGGGCCAAACAGACTCTGCAGAAGGACTGCCACACTGGAGTCATCCTGAAAGGGTCCGTGTGAGAGGGATGACCCTCAGGCTTCCCTCACCTTGAGGGTATTCTGCTGGAGAGTAGAATCTGAGGAGCGAAGAGGTTTATAAACCAGTGAATGTCTAGTTAGTGAGATCATATCCATGAAAATCACTCAAGAATATACCATTATGTGCTGTGAAAGAGTCAGCATATGGTTGACAACATTTAACTGCCAAATGAGAGTTACAAACAGCATCAGTTAAATAAATAGATTTTTGTCTCTTTTCTTCTCATACCTCTCTCTGACCCTATTCTTGGAGGCACCATAAGCAGAATCAGAGAACAGGGTGAAAGATGGAAATGCTGATATTGAATTGGACTGCATTTCTTAATATCAGAAAAAAAGGCTGTCCTTTAACACCTGAAGATATTAGAAGTGATGGGGTATACCCTAGATGTTACCAGGAAAAAGGACAGGGAGATCTGCCAGTATTTGAAAGCCTTGGTGGAAGAAAACAAAAATTAAACTCATTGAATATCAGTCAAACAAATAAACAGATAATTATAAAGGAACTGCATAACCCTTGTTATACAGATGCATGTGGCCTGTCATGGGGTAAACATGGGGCACCAGGTTGAGTCTCAGGGGAGCAGTGAATGATTCCTAGAATCAGTGAGTTCACATAGCAAGTAGGAGTTTGCTAGGTAAAAAGAGTGAAAGATTAGAGGGGAAGTGCAGCTGGCAAAAGGAGGGGCAGGTGCAAATTTCTAGAGGCAAGAGAAACAATGACCTGTTTTGGAAATTATAATTCAGTGTGTTATGAGTTTAGATTCTGATCAGGGAGCAGTGCAAAGTTATGAAATACATACTATAATAAGAAAGTTGAATGGAATCCTGGGGTCTATGGGAATCTATGAAGTAGCACTTTTAAGCAGGGAAGTAGTTTTGTGAAAGGCTACTCTAGCTGCTGTGTTCTGAGACACCTGGAATTGGGGCAGACTTGTTAAGGAGCTATAACAGTAATCAAGGTGAGGGATCCTGGTAGTTCAAACTAAAACTAAGGTAATAGCAATGAGAGTGAAGAGAAGGTGACAGATACGAGTACTCTTCAGGAAGTATCATCTAAAAGACTTGGTGACTGAGAGGGGGGAAAGATGGTGGAGGAGTGGGGGACCCTATTTCAACTGGTCCCCAGAATTGAGCTGGATATCTACCAGACCACTCTGAGCACCCACGAAACCAACCTGAGATGTAAGAAAATCTGGAACTCTACAAACAGAATATCGTAGGCAATTGGTATTGAGGTACAAAGCAGAGAGCCATGATTCTGCGGGCAGATATTGGAGGATAAACGGCAGCGGGAGGGTGCCTGGCCGTGGGGATCCTGCACCACCGGTGAGTGACAGCCTCGCGTGCTGTGGACTTGGCACAGACTCGCAGACTGGAAGCGTCGGGAGAGGACTTTAGGGCAGCACCCGGGGTGCAAAACCAGACTGGTGGGGTGGCACGCACACGAACCGCAGCCCCCCAGACAGAAACTCGGAGCAACGGTCATGCACACATGAACTCTAGCCTCCGAGACGGAAACCCGGTGCGCCGGGGTCGCACTGTTGAATTGCAACCCCCAGGGTGGAAACCCCAAGCGGCGGAGTTGTGCGCGCACGAACTGGGAGTGGCTGGCGGTTTTAGAAGCACAAAGGGCAGAGACGTGCCCTGACCTGGAGGCAGGACTGGGAGCGCTGCAGAGGGGCGCACAGCCTAGGCCACTGCAGTTTATAGCAGCACGGACAGAAACAGAGACAGTGTGGCCCAGAGAGCTCACTGAAGAACAGACTGAGGGCTCTCTGCTCTGAGGCAGAGGGTTGGAAACGGTCTCTTCTGCTCTGACTCACGGAAGAGACACGGAAAGCCACCAGGGCAAGACACCAGAGAACAAAACCCCAAAGACTGATTCCCACTGAGCCCATCCCCCACCACAGGGGCACAGGGCAACTCCGCCCAAACGGGGTTGCCTGAGTAACAGTGCGGCAGGCCCCTCCCACAGAAGGCAGGCTGGGAAAACAAGAGGTCAGCAACCCTAATGTCCCAAGAAAACAGATGCCTCTTGCTTGGGTTCTGGTCAATAATTTGGACTCTATACATTCCCTCAACCACCCATCAACAGAATGACTAAGAGGAGGAGCCCCCAAAACAGGAAAGACTCAGAGATTATGACTCATGCTGCAGATTTACAAATGGATGCAGATATAACCAAGATGTCAGAGATAGAATTCAGGTTAGCAATTGTGAAGACAATGGCTAGAATGGAGAAATCAATTAATGGCAACATAGAGTCTCTAAGGGCAGAAATAAAATGGGAATTGGCAGAACTCAAAAATGCTATCAATGAGATCCAATCCAATCTAGATAATCTAACAGCTAGGGTAACTGAGACAGAAGAGAGAATAAGCGACCTGGAAGACAATAAAATAGATAAAAGGGGAAAAGAGGAGACCAGGGAAAAACAACTCAGAATCCATGAAAATAGAATCAGAGAAATAAGTGATACCATGAGGCGTTCCAATGTCAGAATAATTGGAATCCCGGAGGGAGTGGAGAGAGAGAGAGGACTAGAAGATGTATTTGAGCATATCGTAGCTGAGAACTTCCCTAATCTGGGGAATGAAACAAACATTCGAGTCCTAGAGGCAGAGAGGACCCCTCCTAAGATCAAGGAAAACAGACCAACACCTCAGAATGTAATAGTAAAACTTGCAAATCTTAGAACCAAGGAAACCATCTTAAGGGAGGTTAGGGGGAAGAGATTCCTTAAGTACAGAGGGAGGAACATCAGAATAACGTCAGACCTATCCACAAAGACCTGGCAAGCCAGAAAGGCCTGGCAAGACATATTCAGGGTACTAAATGAGAAGAACATGCAGCCAAGAATACTTTATCCGGCAAGGCTGTCATTTAGAATGGATGGAGAGGTGCAGAGCTTCCACGACCGGCAGAAACCAAAAGAATATGTGACCACTAAGCCGGCCCTGCAAGAAATATTAAGGGGGGGTTCTATAAAAGGAGAAAGACCCCAAGAGTGACATACAACAGAAATTTACAGGGACAATCTATAAAAACAAGGTCTTCACAGGCAACATGATGACAGTTAATTCATCTTTCTTTCAATAATCACTCTCAACGTGAATGGCCTAAATGCTCCCATAAAACAGCACAGAGTTGCAGATGGATAAAAAGACAGGACTCATCCATATGCTGTCTACAAGAGACTCATTTTGAACCTAAAGATACATCCAGACTGAAAGTGAAGGGATGGAGATGTATCTTCCATGCCAGCGGACCTCAAAAGGAAGCTGGGGTAGCAATTCTTATATCAGACAAATTAGATTTTAAACTAAAGTCTGTAGTTAGAGACACAGAAGGACACTTTATCATTCTTAAAGGATCTATCCAACAAGAAGATCTAACACTTGTAAATATCTATGCCCCCAACATGGGAGCAGCCATCTACATAAGCCAACTGTTTACCAAAATAAAGAGTCATATTGATAACAATATGTTGATTGTAGGAGACCTCAATACTCCACTCTCAGCAATGGACAGATCATCTAAGTAGAAAATCAACAAGGAAACAAGAGCTTTGAATGATACATTGGACCAGATGGACCTCATAGATATATACAGAACATTCCATCCTAAAACAACAGAATACTCATTCTTCTCGAGCACACATGGAACTTCTCCAGAATAGACCACATACTGGGTCACAAATCAGGTCTCAACCGATACCAAAAGATTGAGATTATTCCCTGCATATTCTCAGACCACAATGCTCTAAAACTGGAACTCAATCACAAGAAAAAATTTGGCAGAAATTCAAACACTTAGAAGCTAAAGACCATTCTGCTCAAGAATGTTTGGGTCAACCAGGAAATCAAAGAAGAACTTAAACAATTCATGGAAATCAATGAGAACGAAAACACATCAGTCCAAAACCTATGGGATACTGCAAAGGGGGTCCTAAGGGGAAAATACATAACCATCCAAGCCTCACTCAAAAAAATAGAAAAATCCCGAATTCACCAACTAACTCTACACCTTAAAGAACTAGAGAAAAAGTAACAAATGACGCCTAAGCCACGCATTAGAAGAGAAATAATTAAAATTAGAGCAGAAATCAATGAATTAGAAAACAGAAACACAGTAGATCAGATCAATGAAACTAGAAGTTGGTTCTTTGAAAGAATTAATACGATCGAGAAACCACTGGCCAGACTTATCCAAAAGAAAAGAGAAAGGACCCAAATTAATAAAATTATGAATGAAAGGGGAGAGATCACGACAAACACCAAGGAAATAGAAACAATTCTTAGAAATTATCATCAACAACTATATGCCAATAAACTGAGCAATCTGGATGCAATGGAGGCCTTCCTGGAACCCTATAAGCTGCCAAGACTGAAACAGGAAGAAATTGACAACCTGAATAGGCCAATAACCAGTAAGGAGATGGAAGCAGTGATCAAAAACCTCCCAAAAAACAAGAGTCCAGGGCCTGATGGATTCCCTGGGGAATTCTACCAAACATTCAAAGAAGAAATAATACCTATTCTACTGAAGCTGTTTCAAAAAATAGAAACAGAAGGAAAACTTCCAAACTCATTCTATGAGGCCAGCATTACCTTAATCCCCAAACCAGGCAAAGACCCCATCAAAAAGGAGAATTTCAGACCGATATCCCTGATGAATATGGATTCCAAAATCGTCAACAAAATCGTAGCTAATAGGATCCAACAATACATTAAAAGGATCGTCCACCACGACCAAGTGGGATTTATCCCCGGGATGCAAGGGTGGTTCAACATTCGCAAGTCAATCAATGTGATAGAACACATTAATAAGAGGAGGGAGAAGAACCATATGGTCCTCTCAATTGATGCAGAAAAAGCATTTGACAAAATACAACACCATTTCCTGATTAAAACTCTCCAGAGTATAGGGATAGAGGGAACCTTCCTCAAGCTCATAAAATCCATCTATGAAAAACCCACAGCGAATATCATCCTCAATGGGGAAAAGCTGAGAGCCTTTCCCTTAAGATCAGGAACACATCAAGGATGCCCACTCTCACCACTATTGTTCAACATAGTACTAGAAGTCCTAGCAACAGCAATCAGACAACAAAAAGAAATAAAGGAATTCAAATTGGCGAAGAAGAAGTCAAACTCTCTCTTTTCACAGACGACATGATACTTTATGTGGAAAACCCAAAAGACTCCACCCCCAAATTACTAGAACTCATCCAGCAATTCAGTAATGTGGCAGGATACAAAATCAATGCACAGAAA
>NW_023270268.1:29238675-29241728 GCF_011800145.1 Mirounga leonina
AAAAAACATGCAATGGAAAAAAGACAGTCTCTTCAATAAATGGTGCTGGGAAAATTGGACAGCCACATGCAGAAGAATGAAACTCGACCATTCTCTAACACCATTCACAAAGATAAACTCAAAGTGGATGAAAGACCTCAGTGTGAGACAGGACTCCATCAAAATCCTAGAGGAGAACATAGGCAGTAACCTCTTTGACATCGCCCACAGCAACTTCTTTCAAGATACATCTCCAAAAGCTAGTGAAACAAAAGCAAAAATGAACTTTTGGGACTTCATCAAGATAGAAAGCTTCTGCATAGCAAAGGAAACAGTCAACTAAACAAAGAGGCAACCCACAGAATGGGAGAAGATATTTGCAAATGACACTATAGATAAAGGGCTGGTATCCAAGATCTCTAAAGAACTTCTCAAACTGAATACTCAAAAAACAAATAATCAAGTCAAAAAATGGGCAGAAGACATGAAAAGACACTTCTCTGAAGAAGACATACAAATGGCTAACAGACACATGAAAAAATGTTCATCATCATTAGCCATCAGGGAAATTCAAATCAAAACTACATTGAGATACCATCTTACACCAGTTAGAATGGCAAAAATGGACAGGGAAAGAAACAACAAATGTTGGAAAGGTTGTGGAGAAAGGGGAACCCTCTTACACTGTTGGTGGGAATGCAAGTTGGTACAGCCACTTTGGAAAACAGTGTGGAGGTACCTCAAAAATTTAAAAATAAAGCTACCCTATGACCCAGTAATTGCACTCCTGGGTATTTACCCCAAAGACACAGATGTAGTGAAAAGGAGGGCCATATGCACCCCAATGTTCATAACAGCAATGTCCACAGTAGCCAAACTGTGGAATGAGCGGAGATGCCCTTCAACAGATGAATGGATAAGGAAGATGTGGGCCATATATACAATGGAATATTACTGAGCCATCAGAAAGGATGAATACCCAACTTTTACATCTACATGGATGGGACTGGAGGAGATTATGCTAAGTGAAATAAGTCAAGCAGAGAAAGTCAATTATCATATGGTTTCACTTATTTGTGGAACATAAGGAATAGTATGGAGGACATTAGGAGAAGGAAGGGAAAAATGGGCAGGGGGAATCGGAGGGGGAGACAAACCATGAGAGACTATGGACTCTGAGAAACAAACTGAAGGTTTTAGAGGGGAGGGGTGTGGGGAGATGGCATAGCCCGGTGGTGGGTATTAAGGAGGGCATGTATTGAATGGAGCACTGTGTGTTATACACAAACAATGAATCATGGAACACTACATCAAAAACTAATGATGTCATGTATGTTGACTAACATAACATAATAAAATAAAATTTAAAGGAATTAAAAAAAATAAATTAATATCTATTTCTAAAAGCCTATGGATATTTGTTCCTAATACTGCAGCAGGTTTTAAAACCAGAGAATCTAAATTCTTTGAAGCCAAACAATTCCCTGATATGCCATATTACAATGCCCATTTTATGTGCTTTTATTTTGTAATAATTTACTGACAAATTTTACTGCACATATGCCTCTGTTCCTGTCCCAGTGTGTAAGCTGGAGAATTAACATGTGTGCAGATGATATAAGAATGGGCTCTGGAGGGGCACCTGGGTGGCTCAGTCGTTAAGCGTCTGCCTTCGGCTCAGGTCACGATCCCAGGGTCCTGGGATCGAGCCCTGCATCGGGCTCCCTGCTCGGTGGGAAGCCTGCTTCTCCCTCTCCCACTCCCCCTGCTTGTGTTCCCTCTCTTGCTGTGTCTCTCTCTGTCAAATAAATAAAAATAAAATCTTAAAAAAAAAAAAAAAGAATGGGCTCTGGAGATGGACAGGCAAGCTGATCTCCCATTGCAGTCCTGGTGCTACTACATGCAAAACCCCTCCTCTCTCCTGGAGTCACCCACTGCTACTGCTTCTGCTATTTTTGCCATTACTGCTAACATTTTGGGCCTGCCCACGTCTCTTTGCTCTGGCCTCCTCTTTGAGGTCCCATGAAAGCCAAGACTACTGTCGGCATGCGTTCAGGTGCTAGGCAGCGAGGCCAACTGGTCCATGCTCTCATTGCTTACTGCTTGCTATGCTTTTGGACCTGAATTCATGCCTACACACCTAGATACCTGCTATATCTCCTCTGCCTGTATACACATTCCATTGTCCCATCAGATTTCACCTATGAAACACAAGTTCAAAAATCAAAGGGCAACAGCAGAGCATTAAGCCAAGCACGGGGCCATTTCAAAGAGCTGCACCCTCTGCAACTGTATAGGCTGCATGCCCATGAAGCTGGCCCTGTTCACAACAAAAAATGATCCAATTCAAAATGTCAATAGGACCAAGGTTGAGAACCTTGCTAGAGATTAGTTTTTTCTGGTTTAGATTTCATGTAAATAGAATCCAACCATACTTTCAGAGTCATTCCTTTTATTTAAGTTACATTTCTTGACATACAATTTAGTATATAAGTAAAATCCATTCATTTGAATGCACAGATCTATGAGTTTTGACAAATGCATAGAATTGGGCAACCAACACCACCACAGTGAAGATATGAAACAATTCCCTCACCCCACCCCCAAATTTCTCTCATGTGAGATTAGAGTTGACAGGATAGAAATCTGTTTGAGAAAGACGAATTCAGATTAATGCAAGAATCCTCAGCACGGTATGGAAAGGACTTGATTTGGGAGCTTAAGGAAAAAGATGACCAAACTGGTGAGCTCTGGCCTGCAGAAGTGGGTCTGTTAATGTTAAGAGAAAATTGATGAGGACTTAATTAAGCAAATTATTAGAATTTAGGGCCAGGACGCCTGGATGGCTCAGTCAGTTAAGTGTCTGACTCTTGATTTCCACTCAGGTCATGATCTCAGGATCATGAGATTGAGCCCCGTGTTGGGCTCCATGCTGGGTGTGGAGCCTGCTTAAGATTCTCTCTCTCTCTCTCCCTCTGTCCCTCCTCCCTCCCACACCCCCCCCCCACCGTTCATGCTTGCTCTCATAAATAAATAAATAAATAAATAAATAAATAAATAAATAAATAAATAAA
>NW_023270268.1:29241738-29303008 GCF_011800145.1 Mirounga leonina
AAATAAATAAATAAATAAATAAATAAATAAATAAATAAATAAATAAAATTTAGGGTCATTGTGTATTTTTAATATTCTGGCTATCTAAAGATCTAGAGTTTCTGAAATACTTCTCTTTCATTCAGATTAAAATTGGGACTGCTGAATATACTTCTAATTATTACATCTGAAATTACCTCCTTCCGTATAACTAGTACAAAATAGCATAAGGAGACAGCTATATGGACAGAACACACACACACACACACACACATACACACAAAATCTATGTGCCATAACCTGAGGCAGGTGGGGATACCTTATCAGAGGAGGTTTGTCATGGGTGACCTGTTTGCTTCAACAGGTAATTTCTCGGGGTGTTACAGATTTGTTTTCTTGATTAGTTGAAATTCTCACAAGTGCAGAGCTTGCGTGTTTGAAAAGAAGATATCACACAGTCCAGCTGAAAAAAAGAAATGAGAGAAAGACCATAACTCTACAATACAAGAAAAATAAATCAATGTAGGGAATGCATTTGGGACAGCAGCTTCAACACTTGATTGCATGAAATGTCAGGTGGCAAAAGTCAGCCACAAATGCCCAGATCAATTTTTTTCTATTATTCTACTGTGGAGGCCAACTGAATGGGCTCCAAATTTTACCCAGCTGAACCTGAGAATTCTGGCTTCTCGGGCAGCACAATTGGAGTGGGTCAACACATTTTACATCAGTTCTCTTCAAATTCCCAGAATTAAATATATCCCCCAAAATATAAACTTGGTGTCTATATATACACATAAACCCATACTCCTACTCTATTATTCAAATAGGCATCCTACAGACTTTTATGGAGTTTTTTTTATGAGGTGGTATGTGAATAAAAGATAAATATGCATGTGTTTTTGTTATATGGGCCTTGAACTTGGTTAAATAATCAAGGCTTTGCTTATTAAACCATGATGTTGTCCTTCTGTTTTTCTGCTCTATATGCTTAGGTTTTGGCTTGTCAACTGGTGAGAGGCATTTTTATGGAGAGCTTATCATAAGAGAGAGAATTGTAGAGAACAAGAAGACAATGGGACTTGGGGCTTAGGAAGGCAGAAAAAAGAATACATCTAGAGGCAGAGTGAATGGCAGATAAATGTATGGGGGTGATGGCAGGCATAGGCAAATAATAACATCAGAAATATTTCCTGGACATGACCTTGTAAAAGAATGAATTGAGACAGAATATGTATTAATTTGATATTCAACTTCAAGTGGTCTATATTTTTCTTCTAGGGCATATATATATATACTATAGCTTGTAATTTGATTTCTGAAAGTTATTGAGATACAACCTCCCAATCCCGCCTTTCCCTTTGTAATCCATGAATAACATGAGCTGTGAATCATGCCTGGGGGCTCTTAAAATAACTTCACAAAGTAATGACATGTCAACTTTAACTTGAGTTTTTATGGCAAATTTTATGGAGAAGAAAAAAATAATTGTATTTATTAAACTGACAGTGACTAGAATTATCATTGTCTGTGTTTCTTGAAGTGCAAACACTGCCACCACCTTAACATATGTACATTTTGTCTATGATTCTTTTGTCTTGATATTATATTATAAAGATTATTCATCTTTATCACTTTTTCTGGTTCAGGTAAACCCAGAGGATGTGACATCAGCTTGAATATGATCTCAGTCTAGGGCCAGTGGACACCAGGCCAAAGTAGGATTTATCACAGGGTCCAGTTCATTCTTGAATGTTCTGTTAAATGTATGTATACACACACACACACACACACACACAAAGAGTGGAAAGAAAATAGAAAAAGAGGGGAGGAAGAAATTGATATTTAACTAACACCTATTATGTTTGGTCAATACAACAAAAGTTCTCAGAGTCAATGTAGTAATGTTGACCTATACTGAATGGATTGCCATGAATGAGAAAAAAACAAGGGATTATCCCTGTATGTCTAGAAGGTTAAGAAATATCCAAAATACCAATCATAGTTATCTAGCAGTCATTGCAAGATGATAAAAATACAGAGACTGGATATTTTGGAGCAGAAATTACTTCCACTGTATGCTATCTTTTAGAGAGAGATGGGGTGAAGAGAAAGCATTTTAAAAAGGAGAGTAAGACTAAAACATTGTCAGAGCACATGGAAACACCATCTAAGAAGTAGAGTCTGGCAGATAACAAAGGCTTTGTTCAAAAGAGGAGAGGAGTTCTCTAACCTGCTCTGAGTTGTGCTGCTTCCAGAACAAGATTATGCCCTCAGAGAGTTTGGTAAACATGAAGATATGCCACCCAGCTCCTTCAGGGTCTGCCTCCACTGCAGAGAGCTACCAGCCCAAAGTTTTGACACTCATGGCGCAGATAGCTATGCTCACACTTACACTGGAGGGGCCATGGGAGAAGGTGGTATTATCAGAGCCCAGGGGCCTAGGGTTACCTGGAAGAAGCTGGAACCACAGTAGACCTGTCTAGCATGAACTAAAGCAATGAAGGAGACCCAGGTGCAGTAGGAGAAGCTGCTGGAGACAGAAAGAAAGGAGGGGAATACTCTGACTTCTTCCTTCCTACTACCTTCCAGACCCACACCAGCACCTCTCATTAACCAAGGCCAGCTCACTGGGTGCCTGGGGAATGAAGCCCACCAAGTCAGCCTGAGTGCCACACAAAGCCCAGGGCCACCATTGTCAGGGTACAGTTCAGTCTACTCCTGTGAAAATCTCAAACTGATACAGATGGCTCTTAACAGAAGATGGTTAGACTTGTGATTTTATCTTCTCTTGCAATGCTGGGCAGTGGCCGTGAGCCGCAGCTCCCAGGCAGCCACATGATCACAAGGGTGAACAACAGATATACTTAAAACCATTCTGTTTTTCACTTTCAGAACAGTATTCAATAAATTACATATGATATTCAGCACTTTATTATAAAATAAGTATTGTGTTAGTTGATTTTGCCCAATTGTAGTCTAGTGCAGGGACATTTAAGGCAGATTAGACTAAGCTAAGATATTTGGTAGTTTAGGTGTATTAAATGCATTTTCAATCTATGACACTTTCAACTTACCATTGTCAGGATGTAACCCCACTGTAAATTGAGAAAGGTCTATATAGCCATTTGGGGGACCTTTAGGAGTAGGCAGCCTATATTCCTTAGATTCCTTAGATCTACCATATATTGTGCACCTTGTTGGAATGATAATTACATGAACCAAGCACTATGCTAGCACTGTTTACTTTATTATAAAGCAGATCTAAATACCCAATAAAAATTCACTTAGATCCAGGGAATTGGCATTAACAGAGACTAATTTGAAATCACATCCATTCAAGACTTTTCACAAACCACCCAATAAAAGGTGAATTTAACCCTATTTTCTTAATAATTCCAAACTGAACATACATGTGCCATGTGAATAAGGTAGAAAACATGGTTAATTGAGTTCTAGGGGATACAGAATGAAGAACCAATTGTCAAAACCTCTAGGAGTGCATTTGTTTACTGTATTTTATAGGGAAAGAACAATTAAAGCTGGAAAGTTACTGAATAAACATTCAATTTACTAATAGCATGTTTTAAAAAATGTCAATTACTCTACACAAATCTCCCCAGAAAATGAAATGAATGGGGTTCCTCTTCTCATTGTTATGTTACCTCTAATGCATGTATCCTTCGTATTTTCATGAAAAGGGGCTGTCTCACTGTAGGGTATGTGTTTACTTATTTTTATAAATATCCAGCAGAAAAAGTATACCTTTTATGGGAAAAATATTTTTAGCAGGTATTCCAAAGCAAGTTGCTTATGATGTTGTTTCTCTGGTATGTCAGTATAATAACTACATAATATTAAAAATTGTTAAACTATAGATTTTCAATTTCATTCTTGCTTATGGAAAACTACAAAGGAAAACAGAACTTTTAAAAGAAAAACAATTTTTGATTTGTGAAGAAAACAATTGGAATAAATAATTTAAAAATATAGGGATTTAAAAAGTGTCCTAAAGAAAACTGGGTTCACTTTCTTTGATTCAAAGATGTCTCTTAAAATGTAGGTAACTTAAGGGTACTATGGCATAGCACCCACACTCCACTGAGAACTAAATAAACATGATTTGTTCCTGGTAATTTATGAGAAGTGATAAGATGTAGCTTGGACACAATAATAAAAATTACCTAATAACCAACCCAGCCAAAATGGTGGCAATTTAGTTTAGTGCACCTGAAACATTCCAACAGTCGATGCCCTCCACACACACCTGATTTCCAGTTTTGCCAGAAGAAAGTCTGAGAAGAATTAAGTTCAAGTTTCAGAGTTTTATACTCCTTCTGGTTTCCAGACATACGATTATGGAAAAGGGAGCAAATAAAGGTTCACTTTAAAATGTTTAGGATTAGGGCCTTTCTTAAAGGTTGTGGAGATACTTGTACGGCAAATAAAAGTTAGAAAAGATTGCGTGTCTGAAAAACCTTAGACTAAATTCAGACTCCAAAGTGAAAATATTCCAATAGTTTATCAGTCAGTCACAAAGGTCCATTTTCCAAAGTAATGCACTGCAAGAGATGAGTTTTGAGACAGTAAAAATGCTGAGACATATAATTCCTCCCTGCTTTCTCTTACAACATTGTTGTCATTCATTTCACTTATCCATACATTATAGTCACTCAATCCATTGTTGTTGTTATTATTTCAAACACTTATCTATTATTATCAACTAAGAATAATAATAAAAAAAAACCATGCTATTTCACCTTCATTTATTCCTTCTCTGACGTTCTTCCTTCCATTGTGTAGATCCAAATTCCTGACTGTCGGTTTTCTTTCTTCCAAAGACATTTTGACATTTCTTGCAGTGCAGGTGATCTGACAATGAATTTCCTCAATTTTTGTTTGACTGAGAGAGTCTTTACTTCTCCTTTGCTTTTGAAGGATAATATAGAACTCTGGATAAGTAATTTTTTTCTTTCAACACTTTATTCTACTCCACTCTTTTCTTGCTTACATGGTTTCTGACAAAATGTCCACTGTAATTCTTATCCTTGTTCCTCTACAGGTAAGGTGTTTCCCTTCGCTTTGGCTTCTTTAAAGATTTCTGGTTTCCAGCAATTTGAATATGATATGCACAGTAGGAGGGTGGGTTTTTTTGTTTGTTTTGTTTTTATTCTGCATGGTATTCTCTGAGCTTTCTGGACTTGATGTTTAGTGTCTGTTATTAATTTCGGAAAATTTCCAGCCATTTATCACTTTAAATATTTATTCTGTTCCATTTTCTCTTTATATTCCAATTATACATATGTTTCATCTTAAAATTGTCCCACAGTTTTTGGATGTCATGTTCAATTTTTTTCATAATTTTTTCTCTTTGCATTTCAGTTTGGAAAGTTTTCTATTGCCATATCTTCACCTTTAATGATTCTTGGCTGTATCCAGTCTGCTTATGAAACTATGGAAGGCATTCCTCATTTCTGTTACAGTGTTTCTTATTTCTAACAGATCCTTTTGATTCTTTCTTAGAGTTTCCTTCTCTCTGCTTACATTATCCATCTGTTCTTGCATGTTGTCTCTATTTCCACTAGAACCCTTAACATACTACTTTTTATTTTATTTTATTTTCTGTAAATCCCCTGCTTTATTTATTTAATTTTAATTCCAGTATAGTTAACTTAGAGTGTTATATTAGTTTCAGGTGTATAATATAGTGATTCAATAATTCTATTCAATACTCAGAGCTCATTGTGATAAAGTGAACTCTTAATCTCCTTCACTTATTTCAGCCCGACCCACCTCCCCTCTGGTAACCATCAGTTTGTTCTCTATAGTTAAAAGTCTGTTTTTTCGTTTGTCTCTTTTTTTCTTTGTCCATGTGTTTTGTTTCTTTTTAAAAAATTTTAGTTAACATACAGTGTGATATTGGTTTCTGGAGTAAAATTCAGTGATTCATCACTTACATACAACACCCAGTGCTCATCATAACAAGTGCCCTCCTAAATACCCATCACCTACTAGCCCATCCCCCACCCACATCCCTCCATCAACCTTCAGTTTGTTTCCTATCATTAAAAGTCTCTTATGGCTTGTTTCCCTCTCTCCTTCTCTCCCCCCCTTCCGATACATTCATGTGTTTTATTTCTTAAATTCCACATATGAGTGAGCTCATACAGTATTTGTCTTTCTCTGACTGACTTATTTCACTTAGTGTAATACACTCCAGCTGCATCCATGTCATTGCAAAAGGCAAGATTTCATTCTTTTGATGGCTGAGTAATATTCCATTGTGTATATGTATCTCACCTCTTCCTTATTCATTCATCAGTTGGACATTTGGGCTCTTTTCATAGTTTGGCTATTGTTGAAAATGCTGCTATAAATATCAGGGTGCATGTACCCCTTCAAATCTACTTTTGTATCCTTTGGGTAAATATCTAGTAGTGAAATAGCTGGATCATAGGGTAGTTCTATCTTAACTTTTTGAGGAAGCTCCATTCTGTTCCCCAGAGTGGCTGCACCAGTTTGCATTCCCACCAACAGTGAAAGAGGGTTCCCGTTTCACTGAATCCTCACCCAAAACTGTTTCTTGTTTGTTAATTTTTGCCATTCTGACAGGTGTGAGATGGTGTCTCATTGTGGTTTTGATTTGTATTTCCCTGATGATGAGTGATATTGAGCATCTACCTTATCTTGTGTCTGTTAGCCATGTGGATGTCTTCTTTGGAAAAATGTCTGTTCATGTCTTCTGCCCATTTCTTAACTGGATTATTTATGTTTGGGGTGTTGAATTTAATAAGTTCTTTATAGATTTTGGATACTAATCCTTTATCAGATATGTCATTTGTAAATATCTTCTCTCATTCTATAAGCTGCCTTTTAGTTTTGTTGATTGTTTCCTTCACTGAGCAGAAGCTTTTATTTTGATGAAAGTCCCAATAGTTTATTTTTGCCTTTGTTTCCCTTGCTTCAGGAAACGTATCTAGTAAGAAGTTGCTAGAGCTGAGGTCAAAGAGGTTTCTGTCTGCATTCTCCCCTAGGATTTTGATGGTTTCCTGTCTCACATTTAGGTCTTTCATCCATTTTGAATTTATTTTTGTGTATGGTATAAGAAAGTGGCCCAGTTTCATTCTTCTGCATGTGGCTGTCCAGTTTTCCCAACACCATTTGTTGAAAAGACTGTCTTTTTTCGATTGGATATTCTTTCCTATTTGTCGAAGATTAATTGACCATAGAGTTCAAGGTCCATTTCTGGGTTCTCTATTCTGTTACATTGATCTATATGTCAGTTTTTGTGCCAGTACCATACTGTTTTGATGACTACAGCTTTGTAATATAGCTTGAAGTCTGGAATCATGATGCCTCCAGTTCTGTTTTTCTTTTTCAGGATTTTTTTGGCTATTTGGGGTCTTTTGTGGTTCCATATAAATTTTAGGATTGTTTGTTCTAGCTCTGTGAAAAAAGTGGATGGTGTTTTGATAGGGATTGCATTAAATGTGCAGATTGCTTTGGGCAGTATAGACATTTTAACAATGTTTGTTCTTCCAATCCCTGAGCATGGAATGCTTTCCCATTTCTTTGTGTCCTCCTCAATTTATTTCATAAGTGTTCTATAATTTTCAGAGTACAGATCTTTTACCTCTTTAGTTAGGCTTATTCCTAAGGATCTTATTGTTTTTGGTGCAGTTGCAAATGGGGACAATTCGTTGATTTCTTTTTCTGCTTCTTCATTATTGGTGTATAGGAATTGGTGTATAAGAATGCTTTCTGCATATTGATTTTATATCCCGCAACTTTGCTGAATTCACGTATTAGTTCTAGCAGTTTTTTGGTGGAGTCTTTTGGGTTTTCTATGTAGAGTATCATGTGGTCTGCAAATAGTGAAAGCTTAACTTCTTCCTTGCTGATTTGGATGCCTTTTATTTCTTTCTATTGTCTGATTCCTTTAACCTCCAGTACTATGTTAAATAGTAATAGTGAGAGTGGACATCCTTGTCTTCTTCCTGACCATAGGGAGAAGGCTCTCAGTTTTTCCCCATTGAGGATGCTATTAGCTGGGTGTCTTTCGTATATGGCCTTTTTGATGTTGAAATATGTTCCATCTATCCCTACTTTGTTGAGGGTTTTTTCAAGAATGGATGCTGAATTTGTCAAATGCTTTTTCTGCATCTTTTGAGAGGATCATATGGTTCTTATCTTTTCTTTTGTTAATGTGGTGTATCATGTTGATTGCTTTGTGAATATTGAACCCAGAATCTAAAGCCCAGAAATAAATCCCACTTGATCATGGTGAATAATTCCTTTAATGTTCTGTTGAAATGAATTTGCTGGTATTTTATTGAGAATTTTTGCATCCATGTTCATCGGGGATATTGGCCACAATTCTCCTTTTTAGTTGGGTCTTTGTCTGGCTTTGGAATCAAGGTTATGCTGGCTATGTAGAATGAGTTTGGAAGTTTTCCTTCCATTTCTATTTTTTTGGAATAGTTTAAGAGGAATAGGTATTAACTTTTCTTTAAATGTCTGGTAGAATTCCCCTGGGAAGCCACCTAGCCCAGGACTTTTATTTGTTGGGAGATTTTTGATTATTGATTCAACTTCTTTGCTGGTTATGGATCTGTTCAAATTTTCTATTTCTTCCTGTTTCAGTTTTGGTAATTTGTAAGTTTCTAGGTATTTGTCCATTTCTTCCAGATTGCCCAGTTTGTTGGCATATGATTTTCATAGTATTCTCTTATAACTGTATTTCTGGAAGCATCTGGGTGACTTAGTTGGTTAAGCATCTGCCTTTGGCTCAGTCATGATCTCAGGGTCCTGGGATCAAGCTCTGCATCAGGCTCTCTGCTCAACAGGGAGTCTGCTTCTCCCTCTCCCTCTCCCTCTGTGCTCTCTCTCTCTCAAATAAATAAATAAAATCTTAAAAAATAATTGTATTTCTGTGGTGTTGGTAATGGTCTTGCCTCTTTCATTCATTATTTTATCTACTTGGGTCCTTTCTCTTTTCTTTTTAATAGGTCCAGCTAGAGGTTTATCAATTTTATTAATTCTTTAGAAGATCCAGCTTTTAGTTTCATTAATTTGTTTTACTGTTCTTTTTGTTTGTTTGTTTGTTTCTATACCATTTATTTCTGCTCTAATCTTCATTATTTCCCTTCTTCTGTTGGATTTAGGCTTTATTTGCTCTTTTTTCCTAGCTACTTCAGATGTAAGTTTAGGTTATATATTTGAGACTGTTTTTGCTCCTTGAGGTAGGCCTGTATTGCAGTATACTTCCCTCTTAGGACTGCCTTTGCTATATCCCAAAAGTTTTAGACTGTTGTGTTTTCATTTTCATTTCCTTCCATGTACTTTTTAATTTCTTCTTTAATTTCCTGGTTAGCCCATTCATTCTTTAGTAAGATGTTCTTTAACCTCCCTGTGTTTATGGTCTTTGCAAATATATTCTTGTGGTTGACTTCGAGTTTCATAGCATTGTGGTCTGAAAATATGCATGGTATGATCTCAGTGTTTTTGTTCTTGTTGAGGGCTGATTTGTGACCTAATATGTGATCTATTCTGGAGAATGTTCTGTGTGCACTCAAAAAAAGCACTTATTCTGTTGTTTTAGGATGAAATATTCTGAATATATCTGTTAAGGCCATCTGGTTCAGTGTGTCATTATAGCCATTGTTTCCTTATTGATTTTCTGCTTAAAGGATGTGTCCATTGATGTAAGTGGGGTGTTGAAGTCTTCTACTGTAATTGTATTATTCTCAATGAGTTTCTCTATGTTTATTGTTAATTGATTTATATATTTCAGTGCTCCCAAGTTGGGGACATAAATATTTATAATTATTAGATCTTCTTGGTGGGTAGACCCCTTAATTATGATATAATGCCCTCCTTCATCTCTTGTTATAGTCTTTGTTTTAAAGTTTAGTTTGTCTGATATAAATATGGCTACTCTGGCTTTCTTTTGATGTTTTGTTTCTTAAATTCCACATATGAGTGAAATCATATGGTATTTGTCTTTCTCTGACTTATTTTGCTTAGCATTATACTCTCTAGCTCCATTCATGTTGTTGCAACTGGCAAGATTTCATGCTTTTTATGGCCGAATAATATTCCAGTGTGTGTGTGTGTGTGTGTGTGTGTGTGTGTGTGTGTATCTCACATCTTCTTTATCCATTCATCTATTGATGGACATTTTGGCTGCTTCCACAATTTGGCTATTATAAATAATGCTGCAATAAACATAGGGATGCATAGATCTTACTGAATTAGTGTTTTCACATTCTTGGGTAAATACCCAATAGTGGAATTACTAGATCATAGAGTAGTTCTGTTTTTAATTTTTTGAGGAAACTCCATAGGTGTTTTCCGCAGTGCCTGCAGCAGTTTGCATTCCCACTAACAGTGCATGAGGGCATCCTTTTTCTCCACATCCTCGCCAACACCTGTTGTTTCTTATGTTTTTGATTTTAGCCATTCTGACCCGTGTGAGGTGATATCTCATTGTGGTTTTGATTTGCAGTTCCCTGATGATGAATGATGTTGAGCATCTTTTCATGTGTCTGTTGGTTATCTGCATGTCTTCTTCTTTTTTTTTTTTTTTTCTTTTTTGGTAGGCTCCTCACCCAGTGTGGAGTCAAATGCAGGGCTTGAACTCACAACCCTGAGATCAAGACCTGAGCTGAGATCAAGAGTCAGATGCTTAACAGGCTGAGCCATCCAGGTGCCCTGGCTATCTGTATGTCTTCTTTGTAATAATTAAATGAGAGAATTCTCATTTCAAGCATATTTTTCTGCTGTTCCCATTATTCACTATTTCAAGCATAGTTTTTTCACAGTCTTTTTTAGGTCTATTGTTTAAATGCTTGGGTTGCTAATTTTGTTTGTGGCTTCTACTATGATAGAGATAAGGTGGATCTATTATGATAGAGACCATGGCAGATCATTACCTGTAATAATTAGTAATCTTTAATTGGTGTCCACTTTATGCTCCCATCCTCTATAGAATTCCCTAATATCCTAGACACTTTAGATGTCAAAAAATGGTTTTGCATTTATTTCAGCTGAAGAAAAACAAATGCTTCACTCATCCCAGAAGATACTTTACATTAATTTCTCCACTTGGGATTCTTACACTCCATGATCTGTAGACATTTAGGTTTCCTAGCCATTATTTAGCACAGACTTGTGGTTTTGACTGCTCAACAAAGCAGTAATTTTACCGAGAAATTCAGGCAGACAGCAAGTTTTCCTGGGCTCAGGAGGAGAGTGTTTATAGATCCCCTTGCATGGAGATCTATATGCAGTTGTATCTCTCCACCTCATCCATGCCCCTGTCACATATGCCACAGTTGGGTGCTAAAATCCAGCTTTTGGACACTGGGGCCCACATTTAGGTCTCTTACCTCTATGTTTCTAGAAGTTGTGGGACTAACTTTATTTTGAGCATTGCTTTGTATTAAAAATTGTTTTGTAAAATTGGACATTCCAGCTCCATTGAGCCTCAGCTAACAGCACATGATGCAAAAGGATCCACAGATAAGTTGTGTTGGTTGTTTTTTTTAAACTTCTGTTGTTATATAGCAATAGATAACCAAATTACTTCTGTCATCTCCAAGCTTTCTGTAAGGTCTAGTTAAAGGTTACCATCAAGATGTTATTATCACTGGTTAGAATTGAGAGAAGGGTATTGCCTCCCTCCTTCCATTTGCAGGTATGTAGTAGGAGAGAGCAGCTGGAGGAACAATCCTAACAGTAGCAATGTGACCCACAAAGGAATGTACAGAGGTATGTATAAAGAACTTAAAGCAGTATTCCACATCCAGATGATGATCAATGTAGATCTCTGATGATTCCCAAAAGTACCTGTGGAGGGGAATCTGGCAAAGATTAGATTATACCATAACATGAGTTAGGGTACTTGAGTCATAGCGAATTGTGCTTAAAAATATGACCTCACAATATGTTGGCTAATTGAACATAATAAAAAAAAATATGACCTCACAGCCCAGCAGAAACTCAGGAAAAGGAGTACCACTTGGAAGGTAGTGCTGACTCAAAATGAGACATAAGTGGGGCCAAAATCTGGAGAAAAACACCAGAGCCAAGGGCATTAATTCCAAGAACATGTGTGTGTGCTTATGTATGTATGTGCACGCATGTTGTGTGTATGTGTATACATACATGTGTGTATATGTGTTTAGTTTCTAGAAAGAACAGTCAACACCCATTCTCAAAACTGCAGACAAAAGAGACAAGATAAGGTTTACACATATCTATTACATTTGGCAATAAGATTTATCTACTCCTGTATGAATAGTTGGACTAGGCAGATAAGATCCATTTCTCCCCTGAAATTATTTGATTCTAATGCTTCCACATATCACTGTCTTTTTGATTCATTTCATAGAGCTCTTCTCCATTTTATACTCTTCTCCCTAAGGGGAAATAAGAATTTGACTGTATATGTTCTGAATATGGTATAACCCACTTGCTTTTATCAGCTTGATATTCTTGATCCTAATCAGATAACATGTTAGTGTATGTGTTTCTACACTTCCTTCTCATCAGCCCTTGCAAAGTGACTAATATGTAAGTAAATAGATTATTCCCCAATAGAACCTAATTTTTACATATTAGTGGTAGTGGGTTTTTTTGAACAAGGAATATGAACATGACAGATATTAACTGTTTATTCACAGGCCCCCTCTATGGTGGTGACTAACACTTATCTAACATTTCACAAGCCAGTCACTGCTATAAGTGCTTTACAAATATTAGGCAATTTAATCCTCATAGCACACCATGAGAAAGATACTGTTATTATCCCCATTTTACAAATTAGAAAACTGAAGAGCCAGAGATTAATTTACATGGCCAAAGTTCAAGCATTTCAAATGTCAAGATTGTTACAGGCTGGGTTCTTCAGAAAGCAGATCCAGAGTGGAGTTTGGTATATAGAAAGTTTATAAGTACTCTCAGGACAAAAACCTGTAAAAGAGAAGAGAAGAAAGTAGCATCGAGCAGAAAGAGAACTTGGAAAAATGAAGTCTTAGCAATAGCCTTTTTCAAGACCATGGGGAACTCTGAAGCAGAGTGGTTTCAAGTAGGGTAAGGGGACCATGACTTCCAAACTGACCAGTCATCGATGAAGGTTGCCCTTGGAAAAGGGGACATGACCATGGTGAAGCAGCTCTCTCCAGCCAAGGGCATTTTCCAGAGAAGGGCAGCATGCGCAGCCACTAGGAAAATAAGTTTTCAGCCCTAAGTGGGGAACAGGGAAACACATCCAGCAACTACTTCATATGTACTTATGAATCATTCAAGGTTCTTAAGAGGCAACTTCTGATTCAGTGGGTCTGGGCTTAGGCTGAGAGTCTGCATTTCTAACGGGCTCCCGGGTGATATCAGTGCTGCTGGTTTGTGATAGCAGGATCCTGGTCATGCAGCATCAATGCTGCAAAGTTAAGAATAGAACCTAAGCTGTCTGGTTATGAAACTGTGGTCTTACAACTCTGCTGCACTGCTACTTAAAGAAATTCTGTACTCATATGACCTCACTGATATGAGGAATTCTTAATCGCAGGAAACAAACAGGGTTGCTGGAGTGGGGGGTGGGGTGGGAGGGATGGGGTGACTGGGTGATAGACACTGGGGAGGGTATGTGCTATGGTAAGCGCTGTGAATTGTGCAAGACTGTTGAATCTCAGATCTGTACCTCTGAAACAAATAATGCAATATACGTTAAGAAAAAAAAAAGAAGAAGAAGGTAGCGGGAGGGGAAGAATGAAGCGGGGGAAATCGGAGGGGTAGACAAACCATGAGAGACAATGGACTCTGAAAAACAAACTGAGGGTTCTAGAGGGGAGAGGGGTGGGAGGATGGGTTAGCCTGGTGATGGGTATTGAGGAGGGCACATTCTGCATGGAGCACTGGGTGTTATGCACAAACAATGAATCATGGAACACTACATCTAAAACTAATGATGCAATGTATGGGGATAATATAAGAATAAAAAAATTAAAAAAAAAGAATATAAATCTTCTGAAGCTAAAAAAAAAAAAAAAGAAATTCTGTACTAAATTCTAATTCTGAAGAACTTGATATACCATGCCAGACTGACTGGCTTTAAAGCATTTTCAGATCTCCTGGCCTATATCTTTAGTGGACATGCTGTCCCAAGCATTTGTTTATTGCTGCAGTCTATCATTGTTGGCTTTCTTAGTGGTGTTTCCATCCAAAAACCTGGCCTGACAGGTTTTTTTTCCCTCCGACATTTAAGCAAGTGTATCAAACATGAGAATGACCCTAGCTACTTGGTATTCATAATTTGTGGCATATATTGGCTATTATTATTTTTATCATAAAATTACCATTTTTCTATCTAAAGAGTTTATTATATTCTTAGGTTTGATTTTATTATGTGTTAAAGCCATTCCCCCCAAAGGAGTCTATCTTTAATTTCATAATGAGAGCCAGTAAGAGCATTGAATTTGACATCCAGGTTCATTTATACTCATTTTTTTAGAAGAACTTCTATTCTATAAACTCAAACCTATACTAAGAATTTTCCAGGTCACAATATCTTGTCAATTACATGATGCTACTCTTCTCACTATGTACTCCCCACAAGCACAGAGGGAAGATAAAATGTCATGCAATTTTATGTCTACAACAAAGGACAAATGTGAGAATCAGTAACATGTGTGTTAGCCCTTATCTTGTTTGAAATTCTTATAGAAAACAGTGATCTAATTATTTTATTTTTCATCATTTTAAAAGAAGTATGCCATTGGATACATGTGTTTGTGTGTGTTTGTGTATGTGTATAAAATCCTATATCGAGATTGAGTAGGAGTGAAATGGAAAAGAGAAGTGATCTTGAAGATATTTATTGAATTGTAAGACATAAAGTCTTGAGCTGGGCAACAGTCTGGTTAAGAAATCTCTTCTAGCTCAGTCTGTTCCCTAGGCAACAAAAGTCTGTGTTTAAAAAGGAAAAAAAAAGAATAGCGCTTAGAGTAGTTAAGGTTTTAGAGTTATTCTTCATTCAGGAGATTCACAATGAAACAATTATTCAAATATTACAGTTAATAACAGTTACTTTAAGAATTTGGGTCAGCATACAGAGTAGTTGTGTCTCGGGAATGATGGCTCTCCAAGTGTGGTCCCTGGACCAGCAGCATCAGCATCACCAGGGAACTTGTTAGAAATGTGAATGCTCTGTCCCAATCCTAGATCTGCTGAATCAGAAACTGGGCCTGGGGTGGGGGGCAAGGGGCAGGAAGGACAGCAATCTGTTTCACAAGCCCTCCAAGTGGCTCTGAGGCCCACAGAAGTTTGGGGACAACTGTGGTTATGAAACACTTTAAGTCTGTTTAGAACCTAACCGCTTCTGTTCCAGAATGCTTTTCTGCACATCTATATGGACACACGTGTAGAGACACAAAATCTTTAAAGCATTAGTTCTAAGGAACTCTTACTAAAATAGTTGTATCAGAAGCAAATTTCTTTCTCAAGAGGACTGGATTAGAATTGTCTCTAAAGTATGCCTTTTTCTATGCCTAAACTTAAGTGGCAAGTTGCATGGGCAGCCTCAGCAGTAAAAACGCCATCATTGAATTTAATTTCAAGCAATATCTGGAAGAGCAGTCAACAGCAGGAGATGTCTTTCAGAAGGAAAAGGATGTCTTTTTTCTTTAAATTGAGTGGAAAATGACTTCCATCGGATTGTTGAAAGCAGCCTTCCTATTGAGGTGGAGCGGTAGTTTGCCATGCTCCCTCCTCTCTTCCTGCTGCTCAGAAAGAAGGTCAGGGAAGGTAAGAGCTGGGAACAGGAGGGGAGATACTGTATTTTGTTTCTGTCTTTTCTTCCTTTCACTAGTTGATACTGGGGAGATAGCTGTAAGATCAGTAACCACTGGTTGAGAAGAAAAGACTAGACCCTCATTTTCAAAACCATAGAAGAGATAACCTAGGGTATTCATAGCCAATACTGAAGAGAGAAGTTGGAAAGTCCCAAGAGCATACTTATCTAAAATCTTGCAGCCCTAGAAATAACTGAATATAAGCTAGTCATTTAAAAAAAGAAAAAAAAATTGAATAACATCCAGAGATAAGAGCAAAGCTGGATTTAGCTTTAATTTAAATATTAAGACTTAATGTAGCAAGAGCTATGTGGAATTTTTTAAAACTTTTTTCAACTAACAATTACTGAGTGTCCATTAAACCAGCTGCTGTAGTAAGCACTGAAATACAGAATCTATATTTAAATACCTTATATAAATATCTTATTTAATTTAGTGTTTCTCAAGCAGTGTTCTTTATTTGTTCTAACATATTTTTAAAACTACACTGAACAGGGAAATTACTGCTCTACCACTCGGTAATGGCTTATAGCTATCATTTATATGTTTCCAAAATAGGATCTCATTTAATCCTGACAATTCTCTGAGGTTTGCACCATTTAATCTTCATTTTGTGGGAAAATGAAAACTGTTGTCTAGAAATTTAGTCGAGTTCACCAATCAAGTAAGTTATGGAGACAAAATTTGACCCCTGGTCTGACTCCAAACCCTGCTCTTAATTTCTGTACTCATTGGTTTCAATCAATTCCTCATCACCATGTAGGACTGGTGGTTGACCATGCAACCAGCATATACACTGTCTCCTTGTGGTCTTGTTTTCTAATTGTTAAGTCCAGTTCTTCAATGGGGTGAATGTGTCTTTTAAAAGTTAACTGTGCTTGTTTCATATATTCAGAAATCAAGGTCAGTTAGGACCAAAATAAATTTTAAATTGAGGCTAATTTTACACCCACTATAAGTGTACATTTCAATGATTTTAAAAATAAATTTGCCAAATTGTACAACCATGACTATAAATTGGTTTTAAAACATTTCTATTATCCCAACAAGATCACTCATGCCTCTACTTTTTAAATCTCCTCACTACCCACTCCACCCAGGCAACCTGCTTTCAGTCTCTTGTAGATTTGCCTTTTCTGAAAATTTCATGTAAGTGGAACCATACAACATGTGGTCTTTTATATCTGGTGTCTTCCACTTAACAATATTTTTGAGTTTATCCATGTCAGAGCATGAATCAATAGTCCATTCCTTTTAATTGTTCAATAGAATTCCATTGTGTGAATATACCACATTTTATTTATTCATTCACTGGCTGATGGATATTTAAGTTGTTTACAGTACTTGACTATTATTAGTAATTTTGCAGGGCACCTGGGTGGCTCAGTCAGTTAAGCATCCAATTCTTGATTTCGGCTCAGGTCATGATCTCAGGTCGTGGGATTGAGCCCTGAGTCATGCTCTGTGCTGAGTGTGAAGCCTGCTTGGGTTTCTCTCTCGCTGCCCCTCCCCACTCATGCTCTCTCTCTCTCTAAAATCATCATCATCATCATTATTTTGCTGAGAACATTCACGTACAAGTAAGTCTTTTTGTGGACATATGTTTTTATTTCTCTTGGGAAGATGCTAAAGAGTGGAATTGCTGGGACATATAATAAACTTATAGTTAATTTTTAAAGAAACTGCCAAACTGTTTTTTAAAGTGGCGGCACCATTTTATATTCCCACCAGCAATATATAAAGGCTCAGATTCCCCACATCTTCACCAACATTTGATATTGTCTTTTTTTTATTATAGCCATTCTAGAGAGTATGAAGTGGTATATGATTTAAATTTGCATTTTCCTAATGACTTATAATGTTGAGCATTTTTTCATGTATTTAACTGCCATCAGTATATCTTCTTTGGTAAAATGTCTGCTCAAATCATTTACCCATTTTTGTTAGGTTGTCTTCTTATTATTGAGGTACAGGAATTCTTTGTATTTTCTAAGCCAATGTAAATTATGTAGTCCTAAATCTCTCTCTCAATGTATTTTAGAAAGACAGTGTACAGTACTTCAATATCTATACACATCAAAAACATTGAAGCCACATCATGTAATTTCTATGTTGATGAGCAGGTTCAGTAAAATTGAAGTTTAAGGTATCTACAAGCACCCTATCTCTTCTATGAGGTCTTATTCCTCACAGCTGAAATCAATAAACACAACCTGCCTTTTAAAAGAAGCCTGTTGTTATCACAATGTGGTGGTTTTAAAACATGGCATCAAATTCTTTTACATTCCTCCCATCAAGAAATGGGGTCTTTCTCTCCTACTCTTGATTCCGTGCTGGCTTGTAAGTGCTTTGATGAACAGAGTATGGTGGAAGTGATGTTATGTGACTTCCAAGCTTAGGTCATAAAAGGGCAACCATATTCTGCCTTGTTTGTTGGAATACTTGCTCTTGAAGCCCTGAGCTGCCATGTAAAATGTCTATCTATTCTGAGGCTGCTATGCTGTGAGGAAACCCAAGCCATAGGGAGAGGTGGTATGTAAGCATTCCAGTTGGCAGTCCCAACCAAGGCAGCATTTTTTCGAGTAAAGAAGCTGCCAGATGATTCCACTCTCCAGTCATTCAAATATTCCCAGCTGAGGCCCAAGACTTCATGGAGCATAGAAAAGAGATAAAATCATTCCTGCTGAAGCCAATCTGAATCCCTCACCCACAGAATCTATGAATATAACAGCATGGTTGGTGTTTCATGCCACTACATAGAAATTTATTGTTCATTCAGCACTCTTTGAACTATAAGGGACAGAAGTCTTATAAACATGAAGTTTATAAGAAGGATCTTCTCATGAACTTGGAGGACAGTAGAAAACCATTAGAAACTGAAGTCTCACTTGCCATCTATCAGGGACATCTCTATTCTCATTTGCATGCCTGCTCCATTCCCCTATCATGGCAGACAGAATTCTTTGGTGTGCTCATCAATCTGTATATGACCTTGGCTCTTAGCCATATCATCACTTCGCTGCTTTATGTCCCTCTGCCAGCTGATAGTCTTTTAGCTCAAATTCTCAAGTGGGAGAATCTGATTAGTCGAGCTTATTTATATGAACTAAGCCATTCAAGCTATAGATGAGCCAGTATTGGCTACTTTGGGATAAAGTATGCACTCCTAGTGACAGGACATGGGTCTAGGACATATAGTGTAGAGATATGCTTTTTTAGGAACTGAGGAAAGAAGGAAGGAAGGAAGAAAGGAAGGAAGGAAGGAAACATGAAACTTATGTATTTCACTAATAACTACATAATATGATGAAGACTATGGGGGGAAAGTACACAACATACTACAAAATGGCAAAAGGAGAGCGATTAATTCTGCTGGAGAAGCCATCCCAGAATTGGTGGCATTTGAACTTGGTCTTAAAGGATAAGTAGGACTTACTAATTTTTCAGGCAAAGGCAATGACTCAGAGCACAGACACACCTGACATAATGAGGAAATGGCAAGTACTTTCATGGGATTATGCTACCAAAGAGCTTGGGGACATGAGGTCAGAACATTGGGATGACATACCTGAAATGCCCCTTTTCATTGTAATCGTGTCAGAGAAGGAGTAAACTTTGAGTCAATCAATGTGACAGGTTATACAAGATTTAGATTTATTCTCTAGGTTCATAATTCTGAAATTTGAGTAGGCATCATCATTGCCTGGAGCCTTTTTTTTTTTTTTTCTTGAATTAAGTAGGCTCCACACCCAATGTGGGGCCCAAACTCATGACCCAAACTCACGACTCAAGAGTTACATGCTCTACTGACTGAACCAGCCAGGTGCCCCAACCTGGAGCCTTTTTATAAAACAGATTGCCAGACCCCATCTGAGTGTCTGATTTAGTAGGTCTGAGGCAGGCCTTGACAACTAACATTTCTCACAGTTTCCCAGGTGGTGCTGCTGCTGCTCCAGGGACCACACTTTGAGAACCACTGCTCACTGAAGATGTCCTTTAGTGCTCATGCTAATCTGGGGCGAGGATTTAGAACACACAAATTGCCGTCTGATTCTGATGTAGACTCACATTTCTAAAAGGACTGAATTTCCCCTCGACTTCTATATCAGCAGTTCGCCTGAGCTAGGTTGATGCATGGCCAAGCTGTATGAATGTTTCACAACTGTAGGTAAATGGTTGTCATAGTGATTCTGTCTTATTTTAGGGATATATTTGTACAGGGCTTGGAATTAGAGTTGAAAATGGAGTCCATCACTTGATAATCAAAATGAGTAATTGTAATGGTCTCTTCTCATCTGACTACATTGGTGAGGGCTTATGAGCCAGATACAATGATCAGCACAGAGAACAGAGAAATGTCACTGTTTTTCTCCATCACAGAAGCATGCTTGTTCCTTCTTGGTACTCACTGCATTTTGTAATTAATTTTTTTTCTTTGCTTATTTATTTACTGGCTCTACTACTTGATTATAAGTACCACAAAGACTGGGATCAAGTGTGCCTTGTGTATAATTTTGTTCCCAGCCCTACTATGATTAAATAAATGAATGAATGATAAGAAAGATACACTTTGCTCTCAAAGAGCTAATAGTCTGGTTGACGTATAATCACATTACAACATGATACGTGGTTTAACAGCTGAATATTGAGAAAGCTATAGAATACAGAAGATGGAGAAAGTAATTCTGCCCCAGGGGAGTCAGAGAAGGTATTACCGATAAAAGGATCTTTTCAATGGGAGCTTGCAAGATAAGTAAGAGTTTAGAATATAGACAGGGGTGTTGTGGGCTGACGTTGAAGACAAAGAAAACATCATATGTGAAAGCATGGCTATGTGATAGAACATGGCATGTGGGAGTAATTGATATGATGGGGGCAAAAGGGATGATAGAAGGAAATGAGATAGGAGATGGAAAAGCATACTGGGACCGGAGTGTCAAGGGTCTGGGATGCCATGCCATGGACTTGAACCTCACCTCAAATTCGTGGGGAGCCATTAGAGGCATGAGAATAACATGATTAGATCATAGGAAGATACCCCTGATGGTCAGTAGCAGGGAGGAAGGGTGTCTAATGGGTCTAAAAGACCAGTTAGAAGAGGATTGCAGTCATTCAGGCAAGAAATGATGATGTCCTGGACCAAACCATAACCTTGGGAGTCAGAAGGGTGGGAAATATTTGTGTGGTATTTAGAAAGCAAAATCAATTAATGAGTCCTGGCAACTGATAGACTATGATAGATTTGTATGAGGGCAGAGTGAGGATTTATTTTATGTAACACTTATTGTGTACCACGTAAGTATTTGTTAAATACTGTTCTAAGTACTTTATAGGCACTAATTCACTTAATCTTAGCAGCCTTATGAAGTAGATACTACTATTAGCCCAACTTTACAGATAGGAAAATCTAGGTACAAAGATGTTAAGTAACTTGCTCAACATCACACAGTTATTAAGTGGTAGGAGCCAGAATTTGAACCCAAAAAGTCTGGTTGGTTCAAGATCCATGCTACTAAACCCTAAAGGAGTTATCTCGTAATTGCCTTGGCTCCAGGGACAAGATATCTGGGAGCAATTGCAATGTGCATAAAAGGAGTAAATTCAGCTCCTGGAAACTTTGAACAATTTTGTTCTTCCTTTGTCTTCCAAATGCTAACAAAATATTCTCCCATTTCCAGTATTAATGATTTCAGTGACTTTCTGAATGGAATCGAATGGGGCAGAAAAGAGAGACCATTGGTTCTGAATAGATGCCAAAGGCAGAGTTAGAGCTTGATTTAGAGAGCTCCCTGATGAATTGTGGTGGGTGGGTTTTGCAGAAAGGACTCTGTTTGAGGAAAGACCCAGTCATGCTTCTGATGGTTGGGGGTTCTTATAATAACTACATTAGGTAAAGACCATCTTCTTTGCTTGTTAGAAACTCATTAAGCATGTACAGTAGGTTGCTGTTTTCCTATAATTCTTAGGAAAATCTTCTTACATAAAACGCAATATAGCTTATATACTTTGACATATCTAGAAGTTAAACCAGATGGACATGGAGCTTTCATATCTACATACTATTGGAAGGGAAAAGACAACTTTCTAGGGAATAACCTAAAAATGACTTTTCCAGTCTCTCTTCTACATATTCCCCTTAAAATCTGGCCTAATTTCTCTAAGCCAGGAGCAGAGGATGTGGCCCTGGCTCAGTACTTTGGAAGTAATGCCACCAGGAAATACAATAGTTAAGGGAAATGGTTCTAAGACTCATTCGGAGGTGGCAAGCAAGTAATCAGAGAAATATTTGTGTCCTTATTGTGTGCCTTTAGTGTACTGTCCCACTGATAGTATTTGAATCTTCATAAATTCTCTGTTCTGTGGTGTTGGCAGAATTTTAAAATTACTCTATGAATAGAAATTATGTTCTAATACTTCCAAGAACTACTAAGAGGATCACTGCTTGTGCTGGGTGATTTAAAATGGAAATCCCTCATTATCTTATATAAATATAAATGCATTCATTCAAAATTATTGTTTGTTAATAAGGGTAAATCAAAATTTGGCAAAGTATGGTTTGGTGTGTAGTTGAGCACCAACTACAATGTTCTCTCTATAGCTTGGAGTCATTTTAGTCTCAGTTATGTTGGAGAAGGCTGACTTGACTTTGTAAAGCCCAAATTTACTGATCTCATTAACATGGGATGGAAAAAGTATTTTACTCATATTTTTCTTTTTTTTTTTTTTTAAAGATTTTCTTTATTTATTTGAGAGAGAATGAGAGAGAACACATGAGAGGGGATAGGGTCAGAGGGCAAAGCAGACTCCCTGCTGAGCAGGGAGCCCAATGCGGGACTCGATCCAGGGACTCCAGGATCATGACCTGAGCCAAAGGCAGTCGCTTAACCAACTGAGCCACCCAGGCGCCCGTACTCATGTTTTTCTAATGCCTATTATTTTCCATGCTCAGTGTTAATTGAAAAATGACTACATTTTTCCTTGTATAATTTGTTTTGTATTGTGATAGAGGGCTATTGCTTTGGTATCAATTTTTTCTATGTGATGTCAAGGGCAATACATGAAGTTAAAAAGGAAAAATGAATGTTAATTTTTAAAGTTGTGATAAAAAACATAGTATAAAATTTGCCATCTTAACCGTTTTTTAAGTGTACAGTTCAGTAGTATTAAGTACATTTACACTGTTGTGCAACCATCACCACCATCCATCTCCAGAACTTTAAATTTCCAATATATAAACAACAATAACCATGTCATATATATTATTACCTATCCATATATATTAAAAGGGCCCTCAGGGGAGAATGTAAATCACCAGCCTCCGTATGTGAGAAGTCCTAACATTTCCTGTTCTGGCATTCTGGTACAGAGTAGGCAGGTTGTAAATTTGACTGAATGAAGAAATTCTCAACATCTCCATCACTTCTCTACTGGGAAAGAGTGGATGATGCCTATAGTTCAATTCTATTTGGTCCTAATGAAGGGCTCCCTAGTGTTTAGAACTCAAAGTGCTCTGGTATAACCATCAGTTGCAAATGGCAGAGTTTGTAGGACATAGTTACCTACAAATGACATTCAACTTTGGATCTCATGTTAGCAGTGCTCTTGGGCATTTGTTTACATACTGTCTATGGTTGGTGGCCCACAGAAATAGAAACATGAGAAATATGAAGACATTGTATCTCCTCTCTGTCTGGTTGGGGTTTTTGCAATTTGCCAGACCTGGATTAGCTTCATCTGTCAGTAACTCTGGTTTTGAAATTGACCTTTTGTATTCCCTTGGGCAATAGCTCAGCCTACCCGGTTCCAGATGAGTGAAGACATAAGAACTCAATGAGAATAATGATCATTATATCATTTTTGAGTACTCACTGTGTGCCAGGCTCCATGATGTGTCTTACGTATGTTATTTCAAATCATCCCCCAAATCACTCTCCAAATAGGGGTGAGGTTTCCATTTACAGCTGCTAAGTGTCTGTGCTTATATGCCATCTCACTTAATCCTTAAGGCCCCTTTGTTATGTGCTTTGTTTCACTCATGAAGAGACTGAGGTTCAAAGAGCTTAGAAATTCTTGATGGTTACTTAACTCTAAGTGACAAAGCTGGGATTCAAGTTCAGGCCTGTCTGACTTCAAAGTCTGTGTTATTTCTCTCAATCCTCTTTAGCTTTCCCCTTTGAGTCATCTGAATTTGAATCCTACTTATACTACTGAGGCTTGTTTTTGTTTTCTTTTGTTTTGTTTTTATGTTTTTATCTAGCTTGGCTCTTTCTTGCCATCCATTAGTCATGAAGATAGTGAACCAGCTGTTCAGAGTTCTGGGTCTTTGCAGGAGGCATTGGATAGATAATTTGCTTCTGGGAGAAATAGTCTTGTCAAGGCTTATGGCTATTTTAAAAAACTGTAATTATAAAAGGCTTCATGTCAAGACCAGGTACTGGCCTAATGGACTTGAACATATAAATTGACCTTCATTAACACCATTTGAGAAGAGATGGGAAGGCTGACAGTAAGGAAGACTAATACCTCAAACTCTCTCTGAAGTATTCTTTCATCTTAAATGAACAAAAGGAGAACAGACATGATATAGCTGTGGTTATTTTATCACATTAAAAAATCAATATTAATTTTTAGTAACTGGTTTTTGCAAGTTTTTGTATTTGAGCTTTTAATAGACTACCAAAATAATTCCATAGTCCTGTCCCTTTCTTGCTTTCCCCCGCTCACTACAAAGGTAGTACATTTTTATTGTAGAAGAATTGTAAAACATAGAAGAGCAAAAGAAGAAAATGAAATATGCCCCTTTGTTGACCTCCTTTCTTGATGTCAGGAGAAAGGACCCCTTGACTCACCATTCCATTATAGAGCATACTACATATTAGCTTTCTCCCTCTGGTTTGAGTGTAACAAATAGATTTCCAAATATTCAAGCCAAGAATGAACTCATGTTATATAAAAAACTGAATATACTTGTTAATATACTTGTCTTAAGGAAGCTAAGACCTCCTGATAGTTTGCAACCAGTTTCTAGTTTGTGATTTTGTTTCTCTATACCTTTTCTTTTTTTTTTTTTTTTTCAGAGAGAGGGAGGGAAGAGAGGCAGAGGTATGGGGAGAGAGAGAGAATCTTTAGCAGGTTCCACACCCAGTGCAGAGCCCAGCATGGGGCTCAATCTCACAACACTGAGATCATGACCTGAGCCAAAATCAAGAGTTGGACACTTAACTGACTGAGCTGCCCAGGTGCCCTTGTTTCTCTATATCTTAAGGATAACTGATCATAGAAAAAAAATTAGTAAACCTCTTGTTGAAATTGTATCTGTATTCATTTTAAAAAGTTGATTTTGAAATTACATTGAACTTCAAAGACTGAAATGTGTTTGTTACTGGTTTATTTGCAAAATACACATTTTTCTCCCTGACAGAATAGAGCTAACTCTATGGCATGTTTTCAGTTATTTGCAGGGTTGAAAATGCTATATTTTGGGGAGGATGCGATGGCATATATGAAAGCACTAGGCACAGAGGCTTGCACCTAGTAGGTGTTTGGTGCATATTGAGTGCTGATAATATTCACAGAGCATTCCAATGCAGCTCAGGCAGCTAGGGAATTTTTCTCTTGTGCTGTTGTGGCTGTAAAGACTTAAGTAGAGCTCAGAATTTATCCCTCCCTCTGTCCAGTGCATGTTCTTTAAACTTGTGCTACTTTGCAGGGCTCCTCAGGGCAGAGAGCACATACCTTTTTAACAGTAGATTAAGGGGGGAGTGCTTTAATAAGGACAGACTATTATACCATAAGGATTGTTCAGGAAGTAAATTTATAAGAATGATTTTCAGTGTATTTGCTCATGTGCTCTGTCTGCCTGAAGGCCATTTATGAATTTTCAGATGGCTCCAACTGGATATTCCATAGCGCTGTAATCCCATCAGGTGAAAATAAACAAATAAAAATTACCTCTGTTCACTGTTGTATCCCCAAAGCTTAAAACCGTGCCTGACATATGGGCAACAATAATTTATCCTATCCCATTCCATTTTCATTCTTTCTTAATGGACTTATCACCAGAGTCATCTTTGACTTCATCTTTTCCTTCATACCTTAGTCTGTCTGAGCTGCTATAACAAAATACCATAGACTGGGTGGCTTTTAAATAACAGAAATTTATTTCTCATAGTTCTGGAGGCTGAGAAGTTCAAGATTAAGGCACTGGCAGATGCAGTATCTGGTGAGAGCCTACTTCCTGGCTTGATAGACAACCATCTTTTTGCTGGCGGTGGAAAGGGCAAGGCAACTCTCTGGGGTCCCATATAAGAGCACTAATCCCATTCATGAGTGTGTCACCTTCATGACCTAATCACCGCCCAAATGTCCCACTCCAAATACCACCACATTGGGGATTAGGTTGCAAATATGAATTTGGTGAGGCCATAAACATTCAGTCTACAGCAACCCCCATATCCCATGTGTCACCATATCTACCAATCCTGTCTGCAATATGTCTGGAGAATCACTCCCTCATCTCTATTCTCACTGCCTGAGAATAAATATGCTCACCTGGTTGACATAATGTGGAATTTCTTCTCAGAATTAAGAATGTGGGGATGTCTAAGAAAAAGTGGAAGGGATAAAAGATAGGGAGTTCCTAAGAGCTAGGGCTCTGGCTCAATGGTGTCTCCCGCATAATGGAATAGAGACCATGGCTGCCACAGATTTCATGACACCATCAAGGACACACTATCTCGATCACATCTCCTCAAGGTAAATACCATGGGACTCTAGTTCTGTGGGCTAGAGTAGGGTATTTTTTAAAAAGGCATGTGGTAAAGGTAAATTTGTAAAACTTGTGGGTCAGATAATATTAAGCCAGGGATTTCTTATAGTTTTTAATTGGCCTGCATTCGATTGTGAAATTGTAAAGGGCAGTGATGGTACACAAACTTACTTGGCAATACAGTCCTCTTTCCCCAGACTCAGTTGGAATCTGGGGAAAGAGGCCAGGAATGAGCATGGCCTAGGAGCATTATGTGAGAACATAGATTATACAGATCAGCCTGAATACAGAAGGGGACTGAACAGGAGGCCAGGTCAGATTGTGAGAAGTTTCATTGATTATATCATAATTTTCTCTTAATCAGTGCTATTATATCACAAACAATATTTTACTCTATATATTAGGGTTCTCCAGAGAAACAGAACCAAATAAGATATATCTATGTACCCATACCTATCTATACAGAAATAGAGATTTATCATAAGAAATTGACTTATGTGATTATGGAGGCTGAGATCTTCTGTGATCTGCTGTCTGCAGGCTGGAGACCCAGGGCAGCTGGTGCTAGTCTGAGTCTAGCAGCCTGAGAATCAGGGGAGAGGATGATGTATATCCCAGTCCAGGGCCAGGAGATGAGATGTCCCAGCTTTATCAGTGAGGCAGGAAAAGGGGACAAATTCTTCCTTCCAGAAACAATGTCTAACATGGGCACCTGTGGCCAACTCAAGTTGACATATAATATTAACCATCACACTTTACAAAGAATTTATGTAGAAAAGTGACAAGAAGGTACTGCTTGTATTTTTGTAACAATAATTTTGCATTGCCTAAACATATCTTAGAGTCCTGTAAGATTATTTTATGAGCAACCTTTGTGGAATATAAATATTTATATTTAGAATAAATATGTTATTACCCAACAATATTCCACTTATAGATTTTTAAATGTGAGATTTGATGTTTTCCATTTAAGAATATCACTTAAAAGACTTTAAATATATATATAATTTAAATAAATTAAACTTTATTTTTTAATTTTTTTTTTTAAGATTTCATTTATTTGAGAGAGAGAGAATGAGAGACAGAGAGCATGAGAGGGGGAGGGTCAGAGGGAGAAGCAGACTCCCCGCCGAGCAGGGAGCCCGATGCGGGACTCGATCCCGGGACTTCAGGATCATGACCTGAGCCGAAGGCAGTCGCTTAACCAACTGAGCCACCCAGGTGCCCTAAACTTTATTTTTTAAATAAATTAGGAAACTTTATTTTTATTTTTTTTAATTTTTTTTATTCTTATGTTAATCCCCATACATTACATCATTAGTTTTAGATGAAGTGTTCCATGATTCATTGTTTGTGCATAACACCCAGTGCTCCATGCAGAATGTGCCCTCCTCAATACCCACCACCAGGCTAACCCATCCTCCCACCCCCCTCCCCTCTAGAACCCTGTTTGTTTTTCAGAGTCCATCGTCTCTCATGGTTCGTCTACCCCTCCGATTTCCCCCGCTTCATTCTTCCCCTCCCGCTACCTTCTTCTTCTTTTTTTTTTCTTAACATATATTGCATTATTTATTTCAGAGGTACAGATCTGAGATTCAACAGTCTTGCACAATTCACAGCGCTTACCAAAGCACATACCCTCCCCAGTGTCTATCACCCAGTCACTCCATCCCTCCCACCCCACCCCCCACTCCAGCAACCCTCAGTTTGTTTCCTGCAATTAAGAATTCCTCATATCAGTGAGATCATATGATACATGTCTTTCTCTGTTTGACTTATTTCACTCAACATAATACCCTCCAGTTCCATCCACATCGTTGCAAATGGCAAGATCTCATTCCTTTTTTTTTTTTTAAGATCTCATTCCTTTTGATGGCTGCATAATATTCCATTGTATATATATACCACATCTTCTTTATCCATTCATCTGTCGATGGACATCTTGGCTCTTTCCACACTTTGGCTATTGTGGACATTGCTGCTATAAACATCGGGGTGCACCCGATGTACCCCTTCAGATCCCTACTTTTGTATCTTTGGGGCAAATACCCAGTAGTGCAATTGCTGGATCATAGGGTAGCTCTATTTTCAACTTTTTGAGGAACCTCCATACAGTTTTCCAGAGTGGCTGCACCAGCTTGCATTCCCACCAACAGTGTAGGAGGGTTCCCCTTTCTCCGCATCCCCGCCAACATCTGTCGTTTCCTGACTTGTTAATTTTAGCCATTCTGACTGGTGTGAGGTGATATCTCATTGAGGTTTTGATTTGGATTTCCCTGATGCCGAGCGATATTGAGCACTTTTTCATGTGTCTGTTGGCCATTTGGATGTCTTCTTTGGAAAAATGTCTGTTCATGTCTTCTGCCCATTTCTTGATTGGATTCTTTGTTCTTTGGGTGTTGAGTTTGATGAGTTCTTTATAGATTTTGGATACTAGCCCTTTATCTGATATGTCATTTGCAAATATCTTCTCCCATTCTGTCGGTTGTCTTTTGGTTTTGTTGACTGTTTCCTTTGCTGTGCAAAAGCTTTTTATCTTGATGAAGTCCCAATAGTTCATTTTTGCCCTTGCTTCCCTTGCCTTTGGCGATGTTTCTAGGAAGAAGTTGCTTCAGCTGAGGTCGAAGAGGTTGCTGCCTGTGTTCTCCTTTAGGATTTTGATGGACTCCTGTCTCACATTGAGGTCTTTCAACCATTTGGAGTCTATTTTTGTGTGTGGTGTAAGGAAATGGTCCAGTTTCATTCTTCTGCATGTGGCTATCCAATTTTCCCAACACCATTTGTTGAAGAGACTATCTTCGTTCCATTGGACATTCTTTCCTGCTTTGTCGAAGATTAGTTGACGATAGAGTTGAGGGTCCATTTCTGGGCTCTCTATTCTGTTCCATTGATCTATGTGTCTGTTTTTGTGCCAGTACCATACTGTCTTGATGATGACAGCTTTGTAATAGAGCTGGAAGTCCGGAATTGTGATGCCGCCGGCTTTGCTTTTCTTTTTCAACATTCCTCTGGCTATGCGGGGTCTTTTCTGGTTCCATACAAATTTTAGGATTATTTGTTGCATTTCTTTGAAAAAAGTGGATGGTATTTTGATGGGGATTGCATTGAATGTGTAGATTGCTCTAGGTAGCATTGACATCTTCACAATATTTGTTCTTCCAATCCATGAGCATGGAACGTTTTTCCATTTCTTTGTGTCTTCCTCAATTTCTTTCATGACTATTTTATAGTTTTCTGAGTACAGATCCTTTGTCTCTTTGGTTAGATTTATTCCTAGGTGTGTTATGGTTTTGGGTGCAATTGTAAATGGGATCGACTCCTTAATTTCTCTTTCTTCTGTCTTGTTGTTGGTGTATAGGAATGCCACTGACTTCTGTGCATTGATTTTATATCCTGCCACTTTACTGAATTCCTGTATGAGTTCTAGCAGTTTCGGGGTGGAGTCTTTTGGGTTTTCCACATAAAGTATCATATCATCTGCAAAGAGTGAGAGTTTGACTTCTTCTTTGCCAATTCGGATGCCTTTGATTTCTTTTTGTTGTCTGATTGCTGTGGCTAGGACTTTAAATTAGGAAACTTTAAAAACACTTCTCAATTTACAGAAAAATGTTCCTGAAAAATCCCTCATGCTTTCATGATTGATTAATTTTGGAGAGGGGGGTAGCAGAGAAACGTTAGGGGTCAACTGAAGATGAGTGAGAGATTAAGATAAAATATTGCTAAATGATCAATTTGGGGAAATGGATTTTATTATTTATTTTTTACTATGCACAACTTCTCAGGAAAAACATCCGTTCTATAAAAACGAATACATGTGGGGCGCCTGGGTGGTTCAGTTGGTTAAGCGTCTGCCTTTGGCTCAGGTCATGATCCCAGTGATCTGGGCTGAGCCCAGCAGAGGGCTTGCTCAGCAGGGGCCCTGCTTCTCCCTCTCCTCCCTGCTCGTACTCTCTCTCACTATCTCTGTCTCTCTTTCAAATAAATAAATAAAATCTTTTTTTAAAAAGTAAAAATAAAAATAAAAAGGAATACATGTACTCCCTAGGTGTTCAACAACAACAGCTGTAAGTACATAGTCCCTTCGAAAGTTCCTTGTGGTGATTTTGTACTGTGTCAGCTAAGCTAGAGTTTTATTTTCCCCAATTCCCTATCCTATATGGCTTTGGGTTAGGTTGGCCATAGAGGAATTTCTTAAGATTTAGGAGGTAGAAACGAAGCAGCAAGGTCAGTGTAGGTCACCATGTGCCCCTGCAGCCTGCACGCATCGTCACAACTCTGCTGCCTTGCCTCGTTGGCATGGGGCCACAACCAGCTCTGCACCAGCTCTCCTCCTTTGCTTCCTCCCAGCCTGGAGCCAGGTGCATGAGCAGCAATGTAGCAGAGGACAGCAGCATTTTCTGCAGATCCCTGTGTCATCAGGGTTGGAGGCAGTAAAGGACATATGTGGATTTCAGTGCATCCTTCTCCTCTGCTTCCCAGCCAGTTTTCTTCCTACGATTAGCTCTGCTGACCTGTAGGTACTTCAGGTCCACCATCAGATGCAGAGGCAACAAGCCTTCCATAGATTTCTTACTAGATCCTGCAATTGGCAGTAAGTCCAAATTCCTGTGATGACTCCCTTATTCTGCGTCATGAATGGTGGGTCTGCTTCCCTGCTTGGACCCTGACTGACACATTTCTATGTAACATTGTACCTAGAACCTTTTCATAGGATTCACTTTACTAGATGATCTTACTTTGGGGCAAATTACCAGTTTATTGCCCTCATAGAAGGTCAGTTCCAGAGGTGAGGTCATGTTCAAAGCAGTACCAAACAGTTGTAGCTAAGAGTACTGTCTGAAATGTCAGGGGGTCCAGGTTTAAACCCAAGATCGGCTACTTCCTGGCCATACTTGGGCCTCTCCTTAACCTCCCTGAAACTTCGTTCTCTCATTTGTAAAATAGACATAATAATGCCTATCTCACATGGTTGTTGTAAGATGTGAAGGAACCCAAGTTACATTAAGCACTTAGCCTTGTTAGAGATACATCTTTTGTTGGGTAATGAATTAGAAACATTAGCCACATCCTCCACTAATATATACTTTAAAGAAATCCATATATCCCTCAAACAACATCAGGTCAGATAACTTTACCTCAGCCTTTATTATCATTTAAGAATATGTTTCTGAAGAAACTTTGTGGAGAGGGGGCGTGGAAGAGTGCTCAGAGCAGAGGAGGTAAGGAGCTAAAGGGGTTGTTTTCAGTTGGTATCAAATATGGCTGATGGAATGGAACCCAAACGGATAGGGATGTGTAGTTGCCATTGCCCACACAATTGCTTCTGCTGTCACATGACAGATGAGGCTGGGAACCTCACTTCATGAAAGATGAATGCCTCTGAGCTATTTGATTTGCTAAGCTCAACAGGGAAAATTTTCCACATGTTTGCATGTTCCACTTTTTCTTTCTCTCTTTCTTTCTTTCTTTCTTTTTCTTTCTTTCTTTCCTTCTTTCCTTCTTTTTCCTTCTTTCCTTCTTTCCTTCTTTCCTTCCTTCCTTCCTTTCTTTCTTTTTTCTTTTTTCTTTCTTTCTTTCTTTCTTTCTTTCTTTCTTTCTTTCTTTCTTTCTTTCTTTCTTTCTCTCTCTCTCTCTCTTTCTTTCTTTCTTTCTTTCTTTCTTTCTTTCTTTCTTTCTTCCTTCCTTCCTTCCTTCCTTCCTTCCTTCCTTTCTTTCTTCTTTCTTTCTTTCTTTCTTTCTTTCTTTCTTTCTTTCTTTCTTTCTTTCTTTCTTTCTTTTTTCTTTCTTTCTTTCTTTCTTTCCTTTCTTTCCTTTCTTTCCTTTCTTTCCTTTCTTTCTTTTTCTTTTTTGGAGAATACTGTCTGCCCTTACCCAAGCTGCTGATTGCTTATTAAAGGCATAAAGAGGAGCAGATCTCTCCATGTGGGATTCACCAACCCAACCCTCAGAGGGTTCTCATCCATGCTGGAAGAAAGATGCTCCACCACAATACCTTACCCTGGCATGTGGCTGAAGGACATTTGTAGTTTTGTAGAACACCTTAGGGGTACTATTTTGCTACAGAGAGATGAGGCTGAATAGTTGGTTGTTTTTGTTGTTGTTGTTTTGTTTTCTTCAGACAAACAAAGAGGGGATTTCAGGCTAAGTTTAGGCTTGGGTACAAACTAATTAAAAAGTAGAGGAGAGAGGATGGAATCCTAATCATTGTGACTATAAGGGAGTCACCCTTTTTAATTGTGTCCCAATGTGGCTGGTTCTCTAGAAGAAAATTATATTTTGTGGTTTAAATATCATGAAATTTTATCAAATGCTCATGTGAATTTTTATGGATGAAGAAAGTCATTTTTAATAGTATATTTTAATGATGGAATTAAATAATGGCTTTGACTCCAAAATTCAATAGCCTTAGGTTATCATAAGAAAGATGATAAAATATTCATTTCTTTGTAATTAGTCTGAGTTAGAGGTAAAATGAGAAAAAAGCCTGTAGCTTCGAAGTACTGGCTTGAGAAGGATGCTTTCTACAAAGGTGGAAGAATCAATGGCACTGTGTTTAGTAAAGATCACAAGGTCATGAAACATGGCTACTTCACTCATCTGCTGTTCAAGTTTTAATTTGTCTGCAAGCAGATAACACCAATTAGTGCCCGCACTGTTTGGTCACATGCTTTATTACTATCTCATGTTTATTTTAGTTTTCACATAGTCTGCAGTTCAAAGGCAGAAATTTTTTTTATCTTCCCACCTCCTGCAATAATTATGGGGAATGTGAGATTAGGGCTCAGTTGTTCACATCCACTTTATATCCATAAAGATAAAGTTGTTTATGTTTTCTGAGTCACGAACCCCTTTGAGAATTTAATAAAAGATATGGATCTCTTCTCTAGGTGAAAACCTCCACACATGTGCAGACTCACACCAAATTTGCACATAGTACCCAGGGGTTCACGGACTCCTCAGAGCACATTTTCGGACTCCAATGTGAGAGCAACTGATTGAGAAAGAGGGTGGTTATTTCCACCTTGGAGTGGTATAGGGAGTTGAGTTGAGATTCAAGATGAGGGAGAAATCAAATGACTTCTTGTTTTTTCTAGATTTAAATATTCACAGGTTGGTTTTAAAATGAATTTCCAGAACACTAAGCATACCCACATCCAAATATAATTTTAAATGAATCACTTCTTGGTACCATATCTCTGGAGGGCAAATTGGTGATATGTATCAATAGCCTTAACAATGTTCATAGATTTTGACATTGTCATTCTAATTTCATAAATCTATCCTAAGGAAATATTCAGAGATGTAGACAAAGATCTATGTCTAAGACAGTTTATCATAGTATTATTTATGATAATAAGAATTTGGAAACAGCTTAGATGTTTAGGGGGAAAGGGTGTTGGGTAATTAAATCAATCACACCCATGTAATAAATTATTTGCAGCTAGCAAAAATTATTTTTTAATTCGAATTTAATGGCATGGGAAACTTCTTAATATCTAATGTCTAGTTAACATAAATAGAAAGTATTTATATTATCTAAGTTATAGAATTAAAAATTGATGGGAGTGGGTTTTAGGAGACTTATGTATGTAAATGGTGGATTATAGATTATTTAAAATTTTCCTTCCCTATATATCTATATTTTCCAAGTTGTTTTTTAAATGAATTGGTTTGTTAATTGCATAAACCAATATACCTATTATATGCTAGATTCTATGCTGTGTGTACACTAAGTAATATTTATCATTAGAAAAAATAAAGGAAACCCACATGTTTCATCTATAACAGCCATAAGACACTTGAAATCTCTCTCACACTGATTCCTGTGTATGTTTTATTTTCCCCTTGTAATGTAACCTACCCCTGTAGGGTAGAGGATTCCATTTAACCCACATTTATTGAGTATTTCTTTGTATTGAGCACTATTCTAGGCTCTGAACTTATCAGCACATTTTATTTTATTTTATTTTATTTTATTTTATTTTATTTATTTTATTTTGTTAGTCACCATACAGTACATCATTAGTTTTTGATGTAGTGTTCCATGATTCATTGTTTGCATATAACACCCAGTGCTTCATGTAATACGTGCCCTCCTTAATACCCATCACCGGGCTAACCCATCCCCCCACACCTCTTCCCTCTAAAACCCTCAGTTTGTTTCTCAGAGTCCATAGTCTCTCATGGTTCTTCTCCCCCTCAGATATCCCCCCTTCATTTTTCCAGCCACTCTTTAAAGTCCTCAGCATTATTCAGAGTCCTGTAGAGTGCTTTATAAATTCCTGTTGAATTAAATTCTAGTGCCAAAGAGAAATACATTTGAGCTTTGTTATCATCTGAATGAGATCAATCTCGTAATAATTTTAAGATAGCAATATCTTACCTCTCGAAGAGTGTTTCTTCTTTTTTAACATGGAGCTAATATTACCTGCCTCAAAGAGCTAATGAGGAAATTAAAGGAAATATTGCACATAAATGTCTGTCATAGTATCAGACAAGTAGTTGACCTTAGTGGTTTTTTCCATTCCTTATCTATATATTGAACTTAGTTATATTCAACCATTTTTTTAAATCTACAAAATGGCGTGTCATATGGTTCAATCTCATAATTAGTGATAACTATGATATATAGTAGCACCCTTAATGAATTATATAAGGAATGTACAACTCTAGATTGAAACAGAAAGGGAGGGCTGGATATAATTATGATGAAATAATTCAGTGAAATTCTGAGAACTAAAAATATTGCCTAATTTTAATGTAAGGATAGCATTCATGTTTTAAAAACATAAACAGTCATGTTTAAAAAAAAAAGTAATAACATCTGGGAGACCACATTTACAAAGGGCTGAGGGAAGCCTTCATAACTAAGACTAGAAACCTAGAAGTGCTATGAGAAAAGTCAGACCTACTTGACTACATAAAACTTTTAAAAATCATATTAAAATACTATGAATAATATTAATTGATTTCTTGTGCTTATCCCTGGAATATGAGGTCTAGAAGAAAGAGATTTTTATCTATTTTGTTCATTGTTGAATCCTCAGTATTATAATAATGTCTGGCACATAGTAGGTATTACAAAAATACTATTAAAAATCAACCAACAAATAATAGTTACAAAAAATATTTGCAATAGGGGAACGGAGAAGGATTAATATTTCTAATGCAGAAGAGTTCCAAAAAATTAACAAGAAGGGGACATGAAACTCATAGGAAAATAGGAAGGTCCACTATCCAAGGAATATATGAAAATATTGTCAAACTAATACCTACTGTTACCACTTCAGACTGGCAAAAGTTGAAAAGATTGACAATCTCTATTGCTGATAGGAATGTGGGGCAAGGGTATTACTCTACATGGCTGGTGAGAAGGTGAATTGCCTTAGCTATTGTTGAAATGCAACCCAACGCTCTGTTAAAATTTTAAATGCATGTACACTTTGACCCACAAATGCTTCTTCTGGGCATCTGTTCCGTATATAAGGGAAAGCACAAGTATATAGCATATATGCAAGAATGTTTATTGCAGCATTATTTTAGAGGCACAACAGAGGAAAAAAGTAGAAACAAATGACTGCCCATCAACAGGGGAATGGTTGAATAAATCATGACACATTGCAGTATAAAATGTTATGCAGTCATTACAAAGAGGGTTATTGTTGAGAAAAAGCAAGGTCCGAAAATATGCGTATGTTCCAATTTTTGCAAAACAGTGACAAAACCTCTCTGTGTATATGTGTATATATACATTATGAATATGTATGTACATTATGTGTAGTCATTTATTTATGAACACATGAGCATAAAGAGTACATGAAAGCATATGCAGTAGGTTGTTAACATGGATGGCTTTGTGTCTATGGGGAGATAGTGCAGATTGAGAGAGGAGTATATGGGAAGAGAAAAGCTAAACCCAAACAAAAATTGCATTTAAAAAAAAAGTAGGTATTTTATGATCACACATATTGAATTTATGCAGAATTATATGTAACTGTTTTATGTATAAATATTTAAAAAGAAAAAAATAACAGAATAAGGGAAATGAGATTTACTGAGCTCATGGCCATTTCAGTGCAGCCTACGTGTCTTGGTGTGGCCATAGAGAACACAGTAATACGACATTGGAAATGGAAAATAATATAAGGCAGGACTGCCAAAACCATTATAAGGGGGAATGAAGAGGGATGCACTTCCACCACCAGATAAATCAAAATGAGTTAAGTAAACCCAAAGAAACAGCTCCTGCAGACCATAAAAAAAGTCAACAGGGAATTACTAGTAGAAAAATATGAAAATAGAAAATAGTAAAAACCACCACTGTAAAGCACATTTGTTCGAGGCCTGATTTAAGACTCTAGTTAAATTTCATGGCAGAGAGAAGCAGGAGACTTGAACTATATCTTACATTGGCTGATTTCTAAGGTACATTCATGCTCTAAAAGTCCATAACTGTAAAATGCAATGGGGATGGGCTAACATATAGGATTCATACAGTCATGGAATTTTGGAGCTGGATGGACATTGGAGGATTGTCTAGTAGTGGGTCCAAAGGTTGTTTTGTTGTTGTTGTTGTTGTTATAAGATGTTTTTACGTAATCTCTACACCCAACATGGGGCTCTCAAACTCACAACCCTCAGATCAAGAGTCACATGCTCTACCAACTGAGCTCGCCAGGTGCCCCCAATGATTTTTTAAATTTACATCTCTTTATTGCAGTAAAATGTATATAATAAAAAATTTACCATTCTAACCATTTTTAAGTATACAGTTCAGTGGCATTAAATATATATTTATATTTTATTTTTTTAATGGGCCCATTGGGGGAAAGTAGGTGAAGGTATACAGTACCTCTCTGTATTATCTTTGCAATATCCTATAAATTTATAATTGTTTCAAAATTTAAAGATTTTATTTTTTCTATACAGTACCCCATTAAACAACAACTCCCCATTTCCCTTCCTTCCAGCTCCTGGTAACCACCATTCTGTTTTCTGTCTCTATGAGTTTCACTACTGTAGGGATCTCATATAAGTGGAGTCATACCACTATTTGTCCTTTTGTATGAGACTTATTTCACTGAGCATAATGTCTTCAGAGTTCACCTATGTTGTAGCCTGTATCAGCATTTTCTCCCCCTTTTTAAAAAAAATTGAAGTGTAGTTGACACACGTTAGTTTCAGGCATACAATTTAGTGATTTGACAGCTCTATACATTTTGCTTATGCTCACCACTATTACAATACCATTGACTATGTTCCCTATGTCTTTTGTTGTTGTTGTTTGCTTTTTTTTTTTTTAATGGCATGCCTATGTGAGCTTCAGGAGCTTCCTTGCAATACTGGAGAGGCAGTAGAAGCAAAATTCCAGATGTAGCCTCTACCACCTTTACTCAGATCAGCACCACTTCATTTCTTTCAATGTTGTGTTTCTATAGGAGATTTCTGAAATTTCACATTAAAAAAACAGTCCCACTATAAAAAATAGTTTTGAAAACTACTGACTCTACTTTTTTATTTTACTGATAAGAGAGATGAATTTAGTTTTCCAAGGTTGCTAAGCTAATAAGTGGCAGGACTAGGACCTGGTCTAGTCCTCCCTACACTATACCATATTGCCTCCATTCAAATACAAAGATTTTTGTTTCTCTTCCTGGCTCTGCCAGCATTTATTATATCCTAAAATGAACATCTTCATACAGCAATGCAGGTAATGTGTATATTGTAGACATGGAAGAAAGCATGGTTGAGAACAAATCTAGAGACTCATAAGCCTAGGATTTCAAGTTCTAATGTCTTCCAAGTTTGTAACCTTGATATGGTAGGAATGTATGCATATGCCTTAGTCTCTGGAAAGAATAAGCAATGAAAGGTAATAAATCTGACCTGAGTCTCAGAGAAATTTAAGAGAAAAATAAATGCCTGCTTTTCAATTCATTTAGCAAGTGTTTAAGAGAGGAAGGGATGAAAGCTGGTACAATGAACATGTGTAACAGAAAATTATCTAAAAATGGTCAGAGCAAACTTCCCTGAAGAAGTCATGTTTGAACCAAATCCATAGGAGAAGTAAGAGTTAACTAGATGAGTCTGTGGAAAGCTATTTGTAAATAATAGTATAGTTTACTTGTTCTTTAAGGAGGCTTCATTGAAAAGATTACTTTTGTAGAGAAGAGAGTGTTGTTTAGGTTCAGCAAATATGCCCCCTTCCTAGTGTCATGCCTCTAACATTCAACAGACATCACCAATCAATTATAGCACTCTTTTCTGGTAAATCCCCATTCACCTTCTTAACAGAAGTCCAGGCAGTCCCTGCCAATCAATCACATTTGGCACTTGAAATGAAACGTATTTGCCATCTTGGGCATGGTAAAAAATGATCTCTGGCCTCAAATGTCTAATTCTGAATTGTAACTACATGACTTTAATGATATAAGCGTACAGACCACCATTTGGGCATCTTACCTCAGTCCCTTTAAAGATTAATTTTTTGTGTCAACTTGATTGGGATACCCAGATAGCTAGTAAAATATTATTTCTGGGTGTGTCTGTTAGGGTATTAGTATTTGAATCTGTAGACTGAATAAAGAGGCTAACCTTCATCAATGTAGGTGGACATCATCCAAACCACCTAAAGCCTGAATAGAACAAAAAGGCAGAGGAAGGGTGAATTTGCTCTCTCTACTTGAGCTGAGACATTCATCTTCTCCTGACCTTAAACATCTGTGCTCCTGGTTCCCAGAGTCAGATTGAGACTTAGACCATCAGTCCCCCAATTCTCAGGGGTTTGGATTCAAATGGAATTATATCACCAGCCTTCCTGATTCTCTAGCTTGCTGATAGTAGACTGTGGGACTTCTAAGCTTCTATAACCACATGAACTTATCTTATAGATTAGATATATAGATATAGATATCGATCTTACTGATTCTATTTCTTTGGAGAACCCTAATGCAGTCCCCAAAGAAGACAACAGATCCTGCTGCCCATCCTATAAACTACATGAGACAGTCTATAAAGTGAGGCCTCTTTGAGTTCCAATGGTCAATTTATGGATAGGAGAGTTAGCCAGAAAATATGTCCTTGGGCAGTACCAGAATTTGTCAGTTTGCCTGGGGATTACAAATATATTTTGCTGAGACCTGCAAAAGTAAAACTAAAAAGAATGCGAATATCAAAGGCATGAAGTTTCAAAGCCAGAAGTGGTGATCTTAAAACTTTGTAAAGATGTTGAATGCATGTAACTTAAAATCTGTGGGCTTTCCCTCTTCTTCAGGTCACAGAGCCATGGCAGTGTTCTCTGAATAATAAAAAACAGATTATGCTACAAACTCTGGTTGAGAAAGAACATGGCTGCTTGTTAAAACTTCTGTTTATTTTGGGCTTAAAAATGCATATTAATACATTTTTATAGTTTTTCTCCTAACCCCTACTTTCTATGTGTGCTTGCCAACTGAAGTTTTTCCAATCATGATGCTCCAGAAGCTGGCAAAGGATTACTGGATTTCAGAAGTTTTTTTCTTTTTAAAAATTTTTATCTCAACACATGATAATATCTTTTTAACACTGACTGTCATACTGTTGAAAAAGATGTTTTGCATATCCCATGCTCTGTTTAGAGCCACTCTGGTGCCCTATCATCTTAATACCTTTGTTACCATCAGCACAGTCCTGATGAGATGGACCATGGGCTCTAGAGTGAACTGGTCCTCACTTTGTCTAGTTGAAGAGACAGACACTTGATTCAGGATGACATCTTCATGCTTTTCACTTCTGTAATCTTATGATGGGTAATTGGCATTATGCTAATAATAATGATTATCTTTAGCATTTGATTATGTATCTTACCCGGCTACACATTCTTTGACTGAAGTCTTTCATATCATTGCCAAATTGTATGAGAGCTACAGAGGAGATTTCAATTTAGTAAGTGGAAAGGATGCTAATCTTAATTCCACTATGTAAGTGTGTTGGCAAATGAATCCAAATGACACAAGTAACCCTGGATGTTAGCATAATTTCATTTACTCCAGAGAAAGATGAAGGTTGTACCTTCTGTTTAACTATTGCCATTTTCATCTTCCTCTCCTCCTTCAAGCTCTCAGTTGAGAGGTTTTAGAGGGTTGGGCAGGCAAAAGTTAGAGATTGGCATTCATCAGTATTTTGGATGTGAACATAACATCCCTTTAGGTGTGTGTAGCAAGAGTGCCAATGCACAGACACAAGGCAGAACTACTCCTGTGGCCTAAACTCTTAGGAAGCTGTGTTTGCGTATCTGTATGTGTGTGTGTTGGGGGGCAGCTAGTTCTCCGTGGTCTGATGGCTCCTGCTTCTTGACTACCTGTCAGATGTTTGCCACTTTGTTGTCACTCCTGTACAATTTTCTCTTCTCTTCTGCTCATTGTTATTTTCCTTCTGGTGACTGTTGATCAAACCCTAGGAAAGCAAAAACATGCACTCCCAGTGTTCTCAGCTCCCTGTGATAAAGTGTTGAAATGCAAGACTATTGCAGCTGAAATCCCAGACAGCTATGCCTGTGAGGTGCAGCCCTCCAGAGTCCCCATAGATGTCTTTTTATAAACCCTCCCACTTCCCTTATATTTCAAGTTTGGAATATATAAAGGTGCTTGGGGAAGAACAGCCACAGCCATATGCCCCCAGGCTCTACAGGAAGCTGTTCTGCCCCCTGTTGGGAGGACACTGTATCTCCAGGGAGTTTCTTTGGGTGGTTGGTAGGATTTGAGTATTTGAAAATCAGTGATTTTAGAAAGTACAGCTTTTTTTTTTAATAAATATTTTATTTATTTATTTATCAGAGAGAAGGAGAGAGAGCACAAGCAGGGGGAGCAGCAGAGGGAGAGGACGAAGCAGGCTCTCTGCCGAACAGGGAGCCCCATGTGGGACTCGGTCCCAGGCCCCTGGGATCATGACCTGAGCTGAAAGCAGACACTTAACTGACTGAGCCACCCAGACATCCCAGAAAGTATAGCTTTAAGCAAGTCACAAAACAGTTTTCATTTTTGAGTAATTTAGATATTATGCTACTATGATGTTCTAACAGCCTCTTGCTTCCAGACCTATTTATAAAACCAGCTGTGTGACTTGGGGATACATCACTTCCCTCTCTGAGCCTCAAACTCTATTATAAAATGAGAGACTTGAACCACATCAGTGGTTTTCACTCAAGGGACACCTTGGGATGTCAAAGGAAGGTTATACTACTCTACTGTCCACCTGAGCAGCTCAGTTTGTTTGTTTGTTTGTTTGTTTTTTATGTTTTGAGATTCCATGTAAGATTTTAATTAGGAGAAAAGAAGGAGGAGAAGGAGGAGGAGGAAGAAGAAAGAGAAAAAGCATTCTGTGGTTTAAGATTGTTTGAGGAAACAATTCAACTACATGATTATAAATATTTTTCTAGCTCATTTTTTGATTCTAAGAATCTAGATTCATCCATGAGGTGTAGGGGACTTGCAATACTTGATTATTCAATCACAAATTCACATATTTTAGCAAAGAGTTATGACAAAAGGAGAGAATGTAGCTTCTAAAGGGTATCTGTCTTATACTTTGTTGGACATTGGTAAGAAGTGTGAGGGGTGTTACCACTCAGTTAAATTAGTAACCTGTCTTCTAGGGCTTTCTCTGTATCCTTTGATCTTAATGATTGCTTTCTTCTCTGTCACTCTCTTGAGCCCCTAACCCTAACACAAATATTTCAAAGGAAAAATGAAGGAACTCCAACCACATGAGGTCCCATACCAGCAGGTGGAGATGCAAGGATGGATTGGAGAATAAAACATTCCCATGACTTGGTAGCCAGTCTCCAGGAGATATGCTACCTGAGAGTCACTTGAAAGGGTGAAATCCCCTCAAGACTCCTCCCCCCAAACCTCTTTTCTAAAGTCTCCTTGTTTTCTGGTATGACCCTCTAAATTCCCACAGCCTGCCCTGCAGTGCATGCTGAGGTGAGATACTCCAGTCTATACCCTCAGTCACTGAATCATTACTGGACCCCTTACCTGACCCACACCTGACCTTCGTACCCTGTGCCTTGTCTTCCAGTTCACCTGCCACCAACATTTCTACTTCTCTTCCCCGTTACACCTTTACCTTGTCCTAAAGTGTTATGTATGTTTTTGTCTCGCTCTCTTCACCTCTAATTACTACTTTGCTTTTCTCTATCATACCAATGCAACAATGGACCCTTTCCCAACTTGGCCTAATGTTCAGGAACCCTCTGCCCATTTGCTAAGCCCGTAAGCTCTGTCACAGCTTACTTCACATGAGCCTCACTGATGGGACTTGGCAAATGTCCCAATGTATCCACGCTACCAATGATTTGGGTCCAATTTATATCACAAACTGCATATAACTGTGAAAAGATCAATCAACAGGGATCCATGTCTTCAGTCAAACTTATAAAATTTTTATTTAACTAGTCAAGTTTGTGTGACTTCTATGGTGATCAGTTCATAATGTATATAAATGTCAAATCATATGTTGTCCACATGAAACTAATATAATATGGTATGGCAATTATACTTCAATAAAAGAAGATGGCAAAATTTAAAGTAGGAAAAAAATGTAATGATAAAATAATATTACCTACCTCAGAGGAGTTTTGTGAGAGTGAAGTGAGATAATGCATATAATATACCAAGCACAGTACCTAGCATGCTGCAGGTGGGCAATCCATAGTAGTAGCCATTATCAGTTATACTGTTGTTGCTTTTGCAGGAGATGTTGTTGTCTGCCTACCCCAAATTCATTGTTTCCTTCATTCTTACTAGCAGTTTGCCCATTTTATTTCTCTCCCTGCCCTACAACGCCAGCAATAAAATTGTTTATAAAGGGAAAGCTTTCATGATAAGGATAGATTTCTACCTTCTTGACACCCACTTCTCCTTCCTCATCTTCAGTCTCTTGAGTCCTCCTTTTACAGAGCTGGGCAGGCAGGTCTGCACCCAAGCCAGCTAGATACAAGGCTGCTGAAAGCTACTTAGTTATAGGCAGGATATATACTTTAAGATGTCACAGAAAAAGGTTGTTGCTTTGTAAAATTTAAGGAAGAGGAAGCCAAGTCTATAAACCAATTAGAAAAAAAATCCAACTTGTTAGTGGACCGATTTATAGGAATCTCTCCATTCTATTAATCAAAAACGTTGTTTTTAAAACTTCATGTTACCATGCCATTAGTACTTTGTGAAATCGATAATAAGTCCAACCAGCAATTTTACAATATGATAAAACAGAATGGAATGGAAAATATTAGGTGCATTACACATAATAAGAAAAATTATTATTGCACAAAAAAACTAGATTCAGTTAAATATATACAAAGGTATGAGTATATGTATAAGGATTCAAAATTAAATGTATTTCTAACTGTAGATAGTGGGCAAAATATTTGAAAATTACTGATTTGTAACAATTGCATCTGGAGGTCTACTTGGGACCATGTATCCGGCCTCCTCTACCTGGGAAGGTATCTGAAGTGTCTGGGTAAATATCCTATCCTTATAGAACTTACTACTACATGGGGGCCAACATGAGTCTTTGAGCTCATGAGTGAAGTCCTCTACATCCTCCAGTGAAACACTCACCTGTGACTTTGGTGACTTAGGGATTAGACAGAATCCTCTCCCTCATGTGGGTAAACAGAGTAATTGAAGAAATAGCCATCCCTCCTTGGATGGCTATTTCTTTAAAGATCCCTCCTTTAAAGGTGAATGGACCCACATGTATCATCTTTCACTTCTGTAAATGTGGCTGCAGGCTGTGAGTGTGGCTTCTCCTTGTCTCAGGAGGGTCATCTGCTTTCCATTTGTCTCTAATCTGGACAGTGTTATAGCTTCATTGAAAGATAATGACTTCAATTAATATTCTCTCATGTATGCTGATGGCTAGTATGGCTAAAATTGGTGAAAAAAGCTCCCAAACATTCATAAATATCTGATATATCTTCACCCTGAGAGAATTTCCACTATCTCATAGCTAGTTTGTGCTGTCTCTTCAACCACCAGTCCTACACCTTTTATTTTACTCCTTCATCCTTCCTTGTCTTCATAGCCAGGCTAAAAATATGTACTTATGGGGAATCATAGATATAACTTCTGAGCTAGGTCCACTGATTACCCATCCCAGGTTCAATGTAGTCCACTGCCAAGTCCCTAGTGGTATTCAGTCTCTGAAGATGACTTCCATCTGCCAATTCCAGGAAGCATAAGGGATTCTTCATTGGCTTCATACAGTGAACATTTAGAATATTTTATATGCATATGTTAAGAAAAAAAAAGAAGAAGAAGAAGAAGAAGGTAGCGGGAGGGGAAGAATGAAGTGGGGGAAATCGGAGGGGTAGACGAATCATGAGAGACGATGGACTCTGAAAAACAAACAGGGTTCTAGAGGGGAGGGGGGTGGGAGGATGGGTTAGCCTGGTGGTGGGTATTGAGGAGGGCACATTCTGCATGGAGCACTGGGTGTTGTGCACAAACAATGAATCATGGAACACTTCATCTAAAACTAATGATGTAATGTATGGGGATTAACATAAGAATAAAAAAAATAAAAAATAAAGAATATTTTATATGCTACAAAATCTAACATAGGTTTCACTTTGAATATTAGACTTATCTATTTTCAGAACTTTACTGTTCAAGCTGCCCTGGTATTAAATCTTTTGGATCCAAACCATTGAATTCTGAGATATGTATTGAGAATAGATTGATGCTTGCCATAAATGAAAGCCCACTTTTAAGCCTATAGCCTTCTGCAGCTATATGCAAAAATTCCTGCCTACTTTAGATTTTGTTAATGCATCTCAATAAAGGAAATGGCCAGGGGCACCGGGCTGGCTCAGTCGGCGGAATATGCAACTCTTGATCTCAGGGTTGTGAGATCGAGCCTCATGTTGGGTGTAGAGATTACTTAAAAAAATATTAAAAATCTTCAATAGTCAACTAACAGTATGACTATTATGGTTAATTGCTGTAGGTGGTAAGACCTAATATGCAGATTTTTGCAGGCAGCACCTACATAGGCTAGGATACATTTTACATGCTTAATAATGGAGAGTTGTTGGTATTTTTATTTCCTTTTGTTATTTTCATCACCCCCAACCAGCCATACTTCAGATATGTACTTTTTGCCATAAGAGGGATATATGAGCATGAATGGTTTAGTACGGAATCTCATCCTTTTAAGGACTAAATAGCTCACTTAATATGTGCTTCCTACTATTGGGTCATCCATGCCATTATTTTAAAATTTATAGTGTATATTACCTCAAGAAAAGGAGTGGTGTTGTAGATGGGGCTCAGACATTTAAGACCTTTCAGGTCCACCTTTGCCCCGGAAGTCCTGAGTGAGTTGGATTTTCTGGGGGACATTCAGCAAACTTACTGTGTCAGAGCACAGGCTTGTATCTCAGTGAACTGATTGCATTTCAGCAGCTTCCCCCAGAGCCAAGTCTTCTCACAATCTTTTCAATAAAACATTCCAGCAGTGGTCTTACTTAGTTCTCTCCTTCCCACATACTCAGACTTCTCAAAAGAATGGTTTCTACATTCGCAACTTCTAGTTACTCACCTCCTGTGTTAGTTAGGGCACAGGTTAAGTAAGCCACTATGACAAAGAAGTCCAACCTTATTATAAGGCAACTGTAGTCCATTCCAGAATACAGACTCCTTTTATCCTGTGGGTCCACCATGCCCTAGAGTATTGTCTTCACTTGAGTGATTAGGACAGGATGACTCCAGGTATTTGACCTGTACAGCTGGGAGAATGGAGTTGCCATTAACTGAAATGGGAAGACGGCAGAAGGAGCAGGTTTAGGGGATAGAGATGAGATCACTGTTAGTCATGTTAAGTTTGTAATCCAGGTGGAAATATAAGTAGGTAGTTAGATAAACAGATTGGGAGTTCCGAGGACATGTCCAGGCTATAGATATGACTTGAGCAGTCATCAGTCATGGACCCAGACAAAATCAACAAGGGGATGAGTATGTATAAAAAAGGGGGAAAGGATTAAGTACCGAGCCCTGGGTCACTCAAAAATTGGACTTTGGGAACATGAGGAAGGATCAGCCAGCGAGTAAAAGGGGCAAATAGTAAGATAGAGGAAAATCAACAGAGAATGGTATCCTCAAAGCTAAGAGAAGAGCATGTGTCAAAGAGGAGGGGACAATCAACTTGTCAAATGCTGCTTATGAGTCAAGTCAGGTGAAGACTGAGATAAGAAGATTGGATTTAGCTTCAAGTGGCAAAGCAATGTATCTGCAAAGTGGAGGTGAAACTGAGATGGGCTCTTGTTTTATTGATTCATTTGTTTTTTTATTTGTTGACTCAAGAAATACTGAATATATACAATGCATCTTACATTCACAACATATGCCTTTAGGTAGATAATCAAAACAGACTATTGATGTATTGAGCCATGTGTCTTAGGTTCAGTCCTGAAAACAATGCTGTTTCTCTCCAAAGGCCCCTCTACTCTTTCCTCGCAACCAATTCCCTTCATTTACTGGACACACCGGCTGCCTTGGTGACCAGCCTGTGGCAAAAGCAGTCACCCAGCAAGAGGATGACCCTAAAGATAAGCTATAAGTTAAAACAATCAGAAAAGACACAAACCAGTAATGAATTCTGGCTGAGTGTTGAATAGGGATAATACACAAAACTCTGGGAATAACTGGGCCACAATTAACATCCTCTCCAGTTTCAAGAGTCAGAGATCACCAAGAGGATTTCATTGCAATGAGTGTGGACAAGTATTCATTCCTGGTGATTTGCCTTGATGAAGTGGAACAATGACATAAATTAGCCAAATCAGCTTTGAAATCACTACGCGTGCTTATGTTTGCTTAAATGTTTGTTAAAATGAGCTCACTTAATCTGAATGCATTTCAGCATAGAGGGTGGGCCTGAAGTCAGGAGGGCCCCGGGGAAATGGTAACACTGCAGGACTTTAAAACCCAGCAGGGAAAATCCATAAGCAAAAGCTAGAGAAGGGGGGGTGTAATCATCTAGCTGGTATTAGACAGGCTGCTCTGAAGCAAACAGGTCACTGACTCAGGGGACAGAAGCCTCTGGTTATGGTAAAAGCTGTCATTATCTGTGTGACCTTGGGTACATAGGGTTTCCTTTCTGGACCTCCTGCAGTTAAATGAAGGAGTTGGACAAGATGACCTTTGAGATCTCTTGCACATCTTGCATTTCAAAACTAAAGTCTCCCAAATGTGCAGAAAGATTCACTTTGTGGATAATTAGAAAGTGCCTTTTTAGTTCCACTGTTAGTTTTGACCTGGATGCATGCATTACTAAAGGTGTCAGTGATTTTATCCTTGTAAGGAGCCACACCTATATACAAGCTTCACAGATGTAGAGGCCTAATAATGTGGGGGGACATTTGTTGCCTCTAACCTACATGCTCAGAAGGATTTGTCCTCTGTATGCCTGGTCAGGGCAAGACAATGGGATGGCTGTTGCTAGGAAGTGAAGCATTCTGTTACTTAGCCAAAAAAAAAAAAAAAAAAGAAAGAAAGAAAAAAGAAAAAGACAGCAGATGTGCAGGATCAGCTCTGTGGCACAGATCTGACAGTGACGACACTCCTAATGTGTGCAAGCACACAGCGTCCTTTTTCCCTCCGTGATTTCTCACACGACCTTCCAAGTTAATTCTTGGCGTGCTTTGTGGATGAATGTTGTTGGACTTCTGTGCTGGCCTCCATGTCCCTTGTCTGAATTGCATATGACACAGTGGAATCATTGTTTTGTAATAAAGTTTATTAGTTGAATTCACACAAAGCCACTCCAGCACATCATTCTATTGTGGAAACTGAGAGCCTATGGAAGATATGATCTTAAAAAATAAATTAGGAGATATATCTATATATCTATATAATAAATTAAGATATATATACATATGTGTGTATTGTATGTTAATTTATTCCTTGATGGAAGTCACAGCCTGTTAATTTATCTGCTGTCCGAATGGGGTTGGAGAAATGATCATAGGATGGCCTGGATCTCAGGCACCCTGCAGGGGATTCCCCCCACATTCTCAAAGACAGGGATTGACTCCCCCAAATTCACACCTTGACAAGTGGTAAAACTGGGATTTGAATCTTGACTTTTTAACTCCGTCATACATTCAAGACCACAATGATATGACTCAATTGTAATTTTTAGGCAACTAGCACCCTTTGACATCATTTGAACTTTGGAAATAACCAGGCTCAAGGTGAGCTCAACCTCTGGACTCCCCAGTTAAAAATGAGCTGATAAGTTGTCTTCTTTGCACAAGCTACTTTGGCATTGGTTTCTGTCACTTGTGAATAAATTTTCATAAAGATATATGAGCTTTCTGATTCTGGAAACAAGTATGTATGCCTATAAAGGAATAATTGCACGTACTGATGGTGACCTAAGTGCTGAAAACTGCATATGTATTCATTTACTCTCAAACCAATGAAGCAGATGTTTTTATTGTCCCCATTTTCCAAATGAAGAGACTGAGGGGTTAAGTATACTTTCCAGAGTCATGTATCTAGTAAGATTCAGAGCCAAGATTCAAACCCCGGTAGTCAGACACCACAGTCCCCACTCAAAGTCACTTTGCCATACAGACCCCTGTCTGTGTGTGTGTATACATATATCTTAACTATGGTGTGAAAAGTTAAGCTAATAGGGAAGAAACTGAAGCTTCTACTTTGTTAGTCATTTTCTGCAGAGGACACTCTGACCTCAGGATGCCCAACCACAGAGCATGCTGAGAACTCCTTCCAGGGAGAAGTCAGTGAGTTGGGACTAAGCCACTGGACCACAGACCACAGCAAGGGAGCTCAGGGGCTTTTGGAAAGTGGTGGATCATAGCATCTGGTCATTGAACAGGAAGTTTGAATGAAATGAGAGAAGGATTTCTGGAAGCAGAATCTAGCCCAGGGAAGACAAAAAGGGTTAGACTGACAGGAGGGTTAGTCAGGCCTCTGTGCTCCTTTACCCCTACCTCCATGTGTACCTATAGCCTAAGCAGTACATTTAATTTTATACCTTTTCAGTATTTATCAACCTTTTTAATCTATGAAAATAAAATACATAAAAACATATTGTCTGATTTTAATGTTCTGTTTTGTTTTCTCATGAGATTTTTCCTATCTTGGCAGTTAGGTAACTGCCCATTTTAAATTTTTTCTCTTGTGGATTTTTAAGTAACAGCTATATTAGGCCATATTCTTTCATGGTAAATGACAGAAACCCAAAAAACTTGAAGATTTATTGGATTTTATAACTGGGAAGCCTAGACTGCTTTTAAGCAAGTCTAGATCTGGGACCTCAAACAAATGATCATGAAATCATTCGTTCCCTCTCTCTCTCTCCGTCTCTGTCTCTTTCCCCCTGCCATCCTACCCCAATGACCTATCTTCTTAACCAGGTTCTCTCCCATGTAGCAGCAAAGATGGCTCTAGGCTTACATTATCCTCAAGCTAGTGATTCCAGAAAAAAAATGAGGGGGTTCCTTTTATTTTATAGTGTATGTAACAGCTTATAGCATCTGCAAAAGATTGACTCATTGGGAACATGCCAACCCCTGACAAATCATTGTGTCTGGGGGATGATGTGGTCTGGTTTGTTATATGCCAATTCTTGGGGTAGGGAAAGTGGTGCCATGCTATACATTTCTATCAAGTAGTAATCAGTATTTTCCCAAGGCAAATTATGCAAAGGAGAGGCAAAACAAACAAACAAAAATGACCACTTTTAAAATACTCTTTCTATTTAAAAATGAAGTGTTCAGCTTTTTATTGATTTGGAAGAGCTCTTTATATATTAAGAATATTAGATTTTGATCTGTACTGTACAAACCATGTATGTTTGTCACAGTTTGTCACTTGTTTTTCACTTTGTTTATGGTATATTTGTTCCCTTTACAGTAATTAAAAAATTTTATGTATGCCTCCACCCAATTCAGTTCAAGCTATTTGAGGAGGTCCTCACCCATGTCTCCAGGCCACTCATCACCTCACCCTACACACCTAAACAGCTAAATATGCTAAAATGTTGTTTCCCTGCCTTCCTCAAAGAGATTTTCAGGCCTCAGTTAGTTTCCCCATCTGTAAAGTGGGTAACAATAGTACCACAAGGCTATACAGTTACATAGCAGGATGTCCTTATTTTTTGGAAATGCATGCTAAAGTATCAGGATGTCTATGGTTTATTTTCCAGTGGCTCATCTAAAAAAATTAAAAAAATGATAAAGAGGTGGGTAGAGTAAATAGTATAAACAGCTAATAATGTTGAATCTAGTAGTGAGTAAATGGACATTCATTGTACCAATATTCTACTTTTATCTATTTGAAAAATTTCCTAATTAAAAAGTTACAAAAGAGAGTGAGAAAAAGGAGCACTGGACAGTCATGGAGAGGGAAATTCTTTGCCATACCTGCCCTCCTCCCTATCAGTTCCACTGATAGTCTGTCCCAGTGGCCAGGAGGGGGTTTGGGTTCCATGTGCAACACTATAGAGTACACAATCACCCTGGTACAGCCATTGCCACTGAGGAGGATTTGGGGTGGAGGCTGTTGGTGCCATGGAGGGGCTGTGAACCTCTGGAAAGTCTTACTTCCAGCTAATTCTTGGAAAACTGTGTGAGACGGTGGCTGTTCTACCTGATGACCTGGCCTGGACTTTGACATCTACAGCTTCTTGTGGGAGCAAGAGTCACAGTTTTTACAGTCTCCTATTTTGTTCAGAATATTTAGGTCAAATAAAATCCACTTTTTATTAAAAGGGGGAAAAAAACTTACCCCAGAGCATGCTAACATTGATTCAGAAAAAAATGTGAACCCTTTGACAGGCTTAGCTCTGTTCAAAAGGAATATGAAAAATTGGAGTCACCTTTGAAGAATTCTAGCCTAGAGAAAGAGTCATCAGAAATCTGAAGCCTGGAGGAAACTGTGAAAAGTTTAAGGAGAAATTAACTTCCTGAGACTAGGACTTGAATGAAGAAAGCTCTAAATGCACGAAACAAGAGGAGCAGGAGGCTGAAATTATAAGAATGATCCATTCACTAGAAGATGAATGAAAAGTCATCACATCACAAGGAGCTTTTCCAACAGAGTATGAGCCCAAGAGCCAACCCCCATATGGCCCCTCACCAACAGGTGGACGTTCATTTTGAAAACAGAGCTTCCTCTGCCCTTCACTCAGGTCTCACCTTGGCTACCAGACTATGTTCACCCACCTCTTTCTCCAGTCTGAATCTAATATTGCCAGTGAGTCCAAGTGAACAATTTCTGCAAAGCGGACCTTTTTCTCCTTCTCTTTCTCTTTCTCCTCCAGATTCGCCCCCCTACCACCATCTTCACATCCTGAAATAAAGAGGATTCATTCTAGATTAACTCTATCTTCAAACAAACCAAATACTCCAGAACCATACTGAGAACTTCTAGAACCATACTGAAAACATTGCGGCCTCCTCTTGTCTCTTTTTAAGGAAATAGTTTGGGAATTATTTATCTTTCATTATTGACTTAAGAAACTGCTGTTACTTATTTTTGCTCAAATTGAAGCTTGATGGAGCAGTTATTCTCAGTGTTTTCAAGATAATATTATATCATATCAACTTATGAGTAATATTTCCATTTATGTTATCCTTAATTAGTATAAGAACTGTATTTTAATTTTTAATTCCAATTACTATAATCTCAACAATAATAGGAATAATATGTGTATAGTTCAGACACAGGAGTTGTTTTATTTTATTATTTTTAAAGATTTTTATTTATTTGAGAAAGAGAGAGTGAGTGAGAGGGAGAGGGAGAGAGAATCTGAAGCAGACTCCACACTGAGCATAGAGAGCCTGATGTGGGGCTCAGACCCACAACCAGTAGATCATGACCTGAGCCGAAACCAAGAGCTGGTTGTTTAACCGACTGAGCCACCCAGGTGTCCCTACAGGAGTTGTTTGAAACTGCAAAAACAGTTTTTGTTTGCCCAGAGGTATATTGATTATAGTTATAAAGCAAATATAAAAGTTGATTTTTATCTAAATAAATAGTGATTGGTGATTTGGTCTTGAAGAGAAATCTGCACTCCCATATTCATTGCAGCATTATTCAGAATAGGCAAGATATAGAAATAACCTTAACGTCCATCAAAGGATGAATAGTTAAACAAAATGTAGTGTATATATACAATAGAATATTATTCAGCCCCAATAAAAGAAGGAAGTCCTGTCTTTGCAACAACCTGGATGAACCTGGAGAACAGTATACAAAGTGAAATAAGCCAGTCACAGAAGGACAAATACTGCATGATTCCACTCATATAAGTTAACTCAGACTAACTATAGTCTAACTCATAGAAGCAGGAAGTAGAAAGGTGGTTGTTAGGGACTGGGGGGAGGAGGAAATGGGGAGTTGCTGTTTAATGGGTATACAGTTACAATGAATAAGTTCTAGAGATCTGCACAGTGTCTAAAGTTAACAACAGTGGACTATACACTTAAAAAGTTATTAAGAGGGTAGATCTCATGGTAAGTGTACTTGCTACAATTAAATAGATACATAAACAGTGATTGGTTTAAAAGGATTTTATGTGAATCAAATCTATCAAACATTGATGTATGTTTTGGCTTTCCTACTATACTTAGAAAATTTTTTCCTACCTCAACATCATAAAATCTTCCTTGTAAATTGTGTTCTAGAGTATTTATAATTTTATATTTTAATCCATATTGAAGTCATTTTTGTTAGTTAAGGTAACACTAACTCTGATAACAGACAACCCCCAAATCTCAGTTGTTCAACACACTAAGAGTTTATTTCTCACCAACATCATAGTCCAGTGCAGATTGTTGGGCAACCTTCCTCATGGACCTGCAAGGACTCAGATCTCTTCCACCTTGAGTCTACACTCTCCTTTAGGTCAACAGAGTCCTCTCCAATGACCTAGAGGGAAGAACATGGCAGAATGTTCATGAAGAGTTTATATGGGCCAGTCTGAGAAATAGCACACATCACTTCTGCCCACATTCCACTGGTGTCAGTGGACACAGCAACCTGCAAGGGAACCTGGGAATTTCGATGTGGTAACAGGGAAGAAACAGAGCAGGCTTTGAGGAACACAGAGACGTCTGTGCCACAATTTTGTTGTAAGATGAGAAATAGAGATCCTTCTTATTTGAAATGTTGGGGTCATGTTGAATAAATCATTCCCCACTTCCTTCATTACCTTCATGTTCAATTTGCTCTAGCTGCTCCATTTTACCTTTCCTTCTAGGCCTTCCATTGTTAAGCATTTTTGTATTGTTTTGTTTTCTTTTTCACAGAGCAGGAAGTATGATTCCAATTTGGCTTCTCTCTAGGTGGTGAACTCAGTTTTCCCAGCATAATCTATCTAAATAATATAAATAAATTATAATTCTAAAATTTCGGTTAAAAAATGAGATGCCAACACATATCGTGTTCCCACACATATAAGGTCTCTCTCTGTTCTTCTAGTGGTCAATTTGTCTGTTTTTTGTTCATTACCACACCGTTCTTGTTACAATAACTCTTGTTACTACAATAATCTTATGTCCACTTCGGCCAGGTCTGGAGAAAACTGGTTGCAGCTTATGTCACTTCATCATTGTCTTCGAAGGACAAAATCTCTACACTGGGTCTTCAGTTATGATATCATTCCATTAACAGAGGCAGCATAGGGGCAAGTGAAATCTAACCATGTGGTCTGCAAGCTATAAAGTGAGTACACAGCATCTGAGGTAGAAGGTGGTTGTCCTTATTGAATCACAACCGTGACAGCCAGGATGAGGGTTTGTGTAAGCCAAGGGAGCAAGATAACATTGCCCTTGTCACTTTACAGAATCCAGAATTCTCAGCAAAATTTCTCTCACAATCTGACTCCAGCCTATTTTTCTGGTCTCACTGCCAGAGATAGCATTGTGTTTATTTTCTCCAGTCCCTTATTTGACCTTTGGGAAAGCCAAGCACTTAAATCATTTACCCCAGATTATTTGGCAAGTTTTGGGAAAAGCCAAGACCACAACTCAAATCTACCCTATTTTGTAAGTGTACTGTGCTTTCCACCACCACCAACACAGATCCTGCATGGGAAGCTTGTCTCTACCTGTCTCAGCTCGCTGTTTCTGAACACGTGAGAAATACTGCATCTAATCATAGATACTGAGACCAGAGAGTGGGACCTATTCTCCTTCTCCTTCTTCTCTCTGATTCCTGATTCTAGGAAAGAGGTGAGTGACCATATGCAAAATTCCTTCATCCTACTTCTTTCACTGGGTTGTAGAGATGAAGTCAATGGCCAGCTGAACATGTAAAATCTCCAAGTCTTTACATCAAAAAGAATGCAAGGAAAGGTCTCATTATCATGTTATCACATCAGTGACTATCAGGTACTTAATCCTTTTATCACCCATGTTGTCACCATTCCTCTATGTATGTCTTGGGAAAGTGGGTACAGAAGTGGAGTGTATTCTACTCAGGGATTACATGAACAATATTCCAGTTGAGAACATGGCATCCCCTAGGGAATGGCATTTGTGCATAACCATGAACAGTCTGGATGAGTAAGACTGGGCTATTAGGTTTATGTGATATATCCACCCTCATGACTCTGTGAAATTATAGAGAAGTTCCTGTCTAATCATTTCAAAAAGGAGATACACACTGAGAGCTAAGAAATACACTGTCCATGTATATATTCTCTCTGAGATCTCAAGTAGCACTAGATAAAACTTAAATCTCACCCCAGGCGTTAGATAGGTAAGGATAAGAACCCAGGCAGGAGAAGAGGAGGCAGAGAGTCAGGGACATGTCCAAAGCCAGGTAAAAATTGAATTTCTGAGTCCTTTTACACTCTGGGATTATTTTCATTAAGGCCAGAAGCTTCACGCCTTTATGTCTCCTTTTCAGAAAAGTCTGCTTGGGGGAAATGTACTCAGGATGAGAGTTCCCATACTGCTCCTAACTCCAGCATATATTTCTTGAGACAGTTTTAACCTTCTTAGGTGAGAAGGGAAATGATTTGGGGCCAGTAACCCTTGTTGACCATTCAAGTGCTCTTCCTTGCAGAGACTTACACTTAGTGTCTTTCAACCAAGGGGCCTTAAAACTCATTCCAGCCAGCAATCTGCTGGGTTGTGGCCTGTAAAAGCTTTGACCTGTCTGAGGAAGATGCAGAGGAGAAGCGACACAAAGGCACATGCAGGTCAGCAATCTGGGGCTTTACAGAGGCATGCGTCATCAGCATCTGACACGATTTTTAGGAATTTCAGCCTTCTTACTGTACATATGATAGCCATCTCTAGGTCTGTGCATATTCCTCGGGTGTGAATTAAAAGTCTAAAATGAAATCCATTTTCTTCAGTACTTATTGCTCTTCTGATGCTGTTGCTACAAAAAAAAAGTTATGCAGATTCATTTTTAATAATTCCCTTGAAAGAGAGGTCAAGGGATTTTCCTGGGCAGTTCCTTGAGAGATGACTTAGGGAATAATTTATCTGTCTCAGATGGTGCCAGGAATGTACAGGCTGCTCTGTCAAGTTTTGTGGACTGAACGGTTGTCCCCATTCCAGAATAACTGTAACAGGAATTGAGGCCCTATCTGTCAAAAGCGGTTTGGATGCCATTCAACCGAAAGACAGTTTAACTCAAGGGTCAATCACCATAACCTTTTTTTTTTTTTTTTCCTTCTCTACCAAGCAGCACCTCCTTCTAACTCTGAGAAATGTCATGGAATAGCAGAGACATCATGAACTTTTAAGTCAGAAAATTGGAGTTTGAATCTTAAAATTGCCACCCATTATCTGTGGGGGTTTAGGAGAATTACTTAATTTTTCCTAACTTCCCTTTGTCATCATAAAATAAAATTGCTGGCAGAATGAAGTGACAGAAAGTACAGTGTGTAGGTGGTAGGGGCTTCATAAATTATATTTTCTCCCTGCTCTCCAGCCCAAATGTAAGAAGTGCTGAATGACAATGTCAGAGGTGGAAGTCAATGTTAGTGGTTGAACAAACAAAACCCAGCTGGTATAATTTACACATTAATTCATTTAATCACTCATTCAGTCAATACATATTGATTGAGTGTCGTCTAAGTGTTGTGCTGAGAGATGGGAATTCAGTACTGGCAATGCTGGACTCTTGTACCCCACCCCCAGCCCTAACACGGGGAAAGTGAAGGACAGATGCCTCTCAGTGGTGCAGGAAGTCAAGCTCAAAAGTTTAAGTTCTGAGCAGATTCAAAGCCAAAATAGGACAGAAGTCCTGAGGCCATCTGTGCTGGTCAGCATCCTCAGAGCTAGCTCAGGTGATGTCCCCTCTGTCTCCTGGTGATGACATAGGACCACTGTTTTGCTGACTGACACATATAAGGTTCCTAAGATAAAAGCAGCTTAATACTGCCCTGGTTTATTGAGTGGACTGTGGAAATGGCTGGGACTTCCTTCTCTTTGCACTTCTCTTTTCAAAAGCTTTTGAGGGCAGATAGGATGACCTCAAACTAAAGATGGAAGACCTGCTGGGTCCACATGAAATATGTTTGTATTCTTTGGCAGGCTGGGCCTCAGTGGGGGGGTGGGGGGGAAGTATGCATGTGGCACGTGCTTTTGCCTGTGACATGGCAAATGTTTACTTTGAGTGAACTCACAGAACAAAGCAAGTGTGCCCTTTTACTCTGGAATCTGTAATTTATAGCATTCTTTAAGCTGTCTGTTATTAGAGTCATAATTTTTGCTTCAGACCAATTAAAATATAAACAGAAGTAAATAGTATCATGAATTGTTTATAAAACGAAAGCTTTCGTGGTAAGGATAGCAGCATTTTTAGAATGCTTACTTATCTGCTCGTGGTTTTTCTTAATAATTCACCTTGATCCTCAATATAACTATATGAGGTAGGTGTGGCAATCTTTATTTTACATGTGGGTAAAACTTGGGTTTCAGATGTAAGTATTTTGTCCAAGGTCACTAAATGGCAAACCCAGGTCTGTCTAATCCTGAAGCTCACAATCTACACGGTGCACCAGCTCTGTATCATGTGAATAAAACATGTGTGTGATATATGAGATATGATTTATAACTCAAGTGCCTACAAGTGCGTAGAAACACCACCATAGGAACAAATCATTCTCAGAAGGAAGGCCATAAAATGCTCCAAAAGACAGCCATCTCATTTTAGAGGCAAGAGAGGTTGTAACTTGCCCAAGGTAGCAAAGTGGCGAGGTTAAAAATACCACCAGATGCTTTAGCCGTGATTTTCCCTCCAATAAGGACATGCTATCTCATTAAGCCCCGAGTACTGGGGCTCCATAGCAGCTAAAATAATTTATAAGTAACCAGAAAGTTTGAAAGTCAAGACAGCTACTAACTCACGATGTGCCTGGGGGCAGATCCACTCACAGCCTGAGTTTCCGTGTTTTCAGAATAGGGATGATCCTGCCTACCCTGTGGGAGTGGTGGTGGAGGTCCCATAAGATGGTCTTAGAATCAGACTCTAAAACAAACCTTGACATTAGAATGCACATGAAAATTATTTATTAGGCACTGTTGTCAGTAAAAACTAGTAGAGAAGTAGGGCATTGAGACAGGTAGGGGAAGGAGGCCAAGTCACATCTTACAGAGAGTAATTTCAAGTCAATCCCATAGAGTTTATATGGAGGAGAGGATAGGGAACAACACAGAGGAGCTGGGGAATTTTTTTTTTTAATTTTTTAAAATTTTTTTTTATTCTTATGTTAATCCCCATACATTACATCATTAGTTTTAGATGAAGTGTTCCATGATTCATTGTTTGTGCATAACACGGAGCTGGGGAATTTTATAGCCCTACAGGTTTACATTCCCACACCTGTGAGTCATTAGGAAAAGGCTGCCACACGGGGATGTAAATTCCCAAGCACTGACAGCTCCCCCTGTGGCTGGAAAAGTGAGCCCAGGCAGACTGATGGCAGCCTTCCAACAAAAGGACGCAGTTTTAGGGAGTAAAAGCTACACCATAAGCCAGTGTGCAAGAAAACGCAAAAGGGACCGGAGGGTATAAGAGCAAAGCTGCAGGTGGCATAGATAAACCACACAACGTGGGTGTGTGGTCATTGTTAGCCCCTTAATAAATAGTAACAATTCTTTTTTTATGATGTTATTATTGGTGAATAGTGTAAAATATTTTGCATTCCCCTAAATTCTGGAGGCGAGGCCCCTGGTAGATAAGGTAAAATACAGTTTCCCTCATATCCAGGGCTCCTTCTAGCTTTGTTAAAGTCCCATGGGCCCCATTATCTCTGTATCATCTGCTTCACATCACTGTTTTGATGAAAGGGAATGCCACTTTTCATAATTCCAAGCCAGGGGTGAAAGAATAGCTTTTCCTTTCTTCATCTCCTCCACCAGCCCCCTCTGCTTGTCAGTAGATTGTGTGTCAGCAAGCCGGCACCCCTGGGGCCCAAGCTGCTTCTGCAGTTTGATCATTACCCTTTAGATGTGGGAGAGGGGGGAAACGGGCTCCTGCATCTGATCTCTTACTGGAATCACTGGGATCCTCTCTGATGGCACTTGCTGCCCACCATTTATTTTTTCATCAGTATCTCAGTAACAGAGAGCCAGCATGTTCAAATAATCCCAGTCCCCTTTTCTCTTTGAAATACCTTCAGAGCCTTGGCCCAAGCTCACTTGGCAGAGAAATTCCCTCAGCACGGCTGCTGGTGGTGCTTCTCAGCCTTAGGATAAATCTCTAAGTCCTCCTTTTCCCATGGGTTTCATAAAGAATGATGTTACGGGTTGAATTGTGTCCCCTCCCCACCCCCACACCCAAATATATGTTGAAGTTCTAACTCCTTATCATGTGACCTTATTTGGAAATAGAGCCTTTACAGAGGTAATCAAGTTAAAATGAGCTCATTAGGGTGGGCCCTAATCCAAAATAATTGGTGGCCTTACGAAAAGGGAAAAGTTGGACACAGAGACAGACATGCACAATGGGAAGTTGATGTGGAGATGCTCAGGGAAGCTGCAAGGTGATGACGAGGCAGAGATTAGGGCGAGGTATTTTCAAGCTAAGGAACTCCAAGTATTGCTGTGAACCACCAGAGGCTAGGAGGAAGAGAGGAAGCATTCTCCCCTAGAACCGTCAAGAGAGAATCTGGCACTGCTGAAGCCTGGATTTCACACTTCTAGCCTCCAGAAGTGTGAGAGAATTGACTTCTGTTGTTTCAAACCACTCAGTTTGTGGAACTTTGTTACAGCGGCCCTAGCAAACAAATACAACTGGGATCTCTGCTATCCCTGAGAATGGACTGAAGGATTTTTGCAAGCAGCTTCCCAAGCTCTGCAGTCCTCCACATCCTCATCTGGAAAATGTGGAGGTTGGATTTAATAGCTGTGGCAGATTATATTTTCCAAGACATCCGCAAAAATGCTTCTCATCCTACATGCTTTTCTACAATTGATCATATTGACAATCATTAAACTAGGTCCTCTCCCCTTAAATAGGGGTGAGCTTGTGAGTCAATTGCATCCAATAGAAGGATGCAGAAGCAGCACTGCATGGTCTCTGAGCCACCACGTAAGAAGCCTAACTATGCTGAGGCTACCCTGCTGGGAGGAAGCCCAGGCCATGGCAGAAGATCACAAGCAGGTACCCCGGTCGGTCACCAGCCCCAGCTGATGTCCCAGCAGACAGTCAGCATCAATCACCGGACATGTAAGTGAGGATGCGCTCAGATTATTCTAACTCTCACCCATAACGTCTCCTGTACTCAGAGTCTTCCCAGGTGAGACTCCAGACATCCTCAGGCAGGGAAAAGCCATTTCCACTGTGTTCTTTCTAAATTTTTGACCCACAGAACCCATGAACATAACAAAATCATTGTTGTTTTATGCCACTGAATCGGGATAATTCGTTAAGTAAAAATAATAACAGGACCACTAACTCTCCAAAGTCTCTATCAGATCTTAGGGCTTAGAGTCTCAAAACTGGTCTGGAGTATTCTGACTAGAGCATGAAGAGACTCAGGGGGACCAGGTCTCCCTGTAAAGAGTGTTCTGCTTTTCACCTCACTTCTTGCCAGAGCCAAGGAGCCAATACCCAAATAACTGCAGGTTTTCAGGACAACTCCAATTAAATCTTATAGCAGCTCCACAAAGTTCATGTGACCCTGCATTTCACAAGCATTTACAAGTATTTCAGCCCCAATTCCAGTCAATCCACAAACCTGCATGACTTTCATTGTGGTTGGGTGCCCCCTGTGCTCACTTCCTGCTTCCTTCCAACTACTGTCATTTTACTCATCTGGGATCAATTTTATTCATTTGACAAAGTTACTGTATGTCAGCTATGTATAACTATTGTGCAAAGCTTTGGGGGTCATTGAGAAGGTATACAGAGATGAACCAGCCACTGATCTTGCTCTTAAAGGAATTTATATTTGAATCAGAGAGTTAAGGCATATCCAAAGAACTCCCACTGCAGGTAGAAGGTGATATGTGCCATACAAGAAAGCAGACCAAATGCTCAGTGCTGTGCAGAGAGAAGTCACTCCCTGGTATGATGGGCCAGTTATTAAATTATTGCCTCTCAGCTTTAACATGCCCTTTCGTACTCTGTTTTCTTTTCTTTTTTCTTTCTTTCTTTCTTTCTTTCTTTCTTTCTTTCTTTCTTTCTTT